>NW_028317988.1:1815000-2082500 GCF_062004578.1 Staurois parvus
GATAGATAGATAGATTAGAAAGAGAAGATAGATAGATAGATTAGAAAGAGAAGATAGATAGATAGATTAGAAAGAGAAGATAGATAGATAGATTAGAAAGAGAAGATAGATAGATAGATTAGAAAGAGAAGATAGATAGATAGATAGATTAGAAAGAGAAGATAGATAGATAGATTAGAAAGAGAAGATAGATAGATAGATTAGAAAGAGAAGATAGATAGATAGATAGATAGATAGATTAGAAAGAGAAGATAGATAGATAGATAGATAGATAGATTAGAAAGAGAAGATAGATAGATAGATAGATTAGAAAGAGAAGATAGATAGATAGATAGATAGATAGATAGATAGATAGATAGATAGATAGATAGATCCAAGTCCCAAAGCAGGCCCTGCACATTATTCAAGTAAAACGTGTGTATTGTGACAACCCCCTGCATCGTACCATGTGGGTGCGGTATACATAATTCATGTTCAGTCACATGACAGCCGGGCTTTGTGCTGACTTCCCCACCCCATCACCACGTTGCTGGCCTGTACCTCCACTCCCCACAATGACATTATCATCCAGAGTAGCACATGTCATACGTATATAGAATACCGGTGTATCATTGATTGACAAAAGAATACAAAATAGCTAAATGTTTTATGACAAGGAAATGGCAATCCTGGAGAATTAGCTTATGAGACCTGCTGTGATTTACATCACATATTGTATACATTTATGTACACGGTATATGTTACATCTACTACAATGTATAGTGTGTATGCTGAAGGGGGACAAAAGGATGTAGAGCTCAAGGGGTGATCAGCCAGGTCACATAGCCAGGAAGAACATATACATGATATGCACTATATAATAAACATGTACTGATATAATAAGTGATGTACTGTACATGTGTACTGCTCCTGTCTGCCCCTTTAATAGGTACAGAGTTTTCTATACAGTGCATACGATGGAGAAAGACGTATAGTCAGAGAAGACACCATAAAATATATATTTCTAATAATATATGGTGGACATATAATGTATAGTATGGGGGGACGGTACTGACCTGGTTGCACAGCACAGCGGTGGCGCAGGCGGTGGACATGGAATGTATAGTATGGGGGGTGGGGGGAAACAGTACTGACCTGGTTGCCCAGCATGATGGTGGCACAGGCGGTGGACATATAATGTGTAGTATGGGAGGACGGTACTGACCTGGTTGCCCGACGCAGGCGGTGGACATAGAATGTGTAGTATGGGGGGACGGTACTGACCTGGTTGCCCAGGACGGCGGTGGACATAGAATGCATAGTATTGGGGGACGGTACTGAACTGGTTGCCCAGCACGGCGGCGGCGCACATATAATGTGTAGTATGGGGGGGATGGTACTGACCTGGTTGCCCAGCACGGCGGTGGCGCAGGCGGTGGACATAGAATGTGTAGTATGGGGGGGGGGGAACGGTACTGACCTGGTTGCCCAGCACGGCGGTGGACATAGAATGTATAGTATGGGGGGGGGGCGGTACTGACCTGGTTGCCCAGCAGGGCGGTGGACATAGAATGTGTAGTATGGGGGGACGGTACTGACCTGGTTGCCCACTACGGCGGTGGACATAGAATGTATAGTATGGGGGGGGGGGGCGGTACTGACCTGGTTGCCCAGCAGGGCGGTGGACATAGAATGTGTAGTATGGGGGGACGGCACTGACCTGGTTGCCCAGCACGGCGGTGGCGCAGGCGGTGGACATAGAATGTGTAGTATGGGGGGACGGTACTGACCTGGTTGCCCAGCACGGCGGTGGCCAAGGAATGTGTAGTATGGGGGGGCGGTACTGACCTGGTTGCCCAGCACGGCGGTGGCGCAGGCGGTGGACACCTCCTTGGGCCCGAACCAAACAGAAGCCACCCTGGAGGGCAGGCCGAGGATGAAGACCTGGGCGATGGAGCAGACGGTCTGGGCCAGCATGGTGACAGGGAAGAGGTCGTGGCGGGCGCTGGCGCACTTGATCCAGGCCCCCAGGCAGTTGAGTCCAGAGCCCAGCAGGGCGGTGAGGTGGAGGCCCCGGGTGTCCAGCAGCCAGGTGGCCGGGAAGATGAGGGGCACATAGGCCACCATGTAGACCACAGACAGCCAATCAATGTCCAGGTAGGAGACCCCATAGAAGCCGGTGAAGATGGAGGCCAGGATGCTGTATTGGATCCATTGGAAGGCGTTCACCAGGGAGTACAGAGAGAACACCCCGAGCACCGCAAAGCGCCGCCAGTACAGCCGGGTCTCCGGCACGGGAGGGGCCTCCCCGGGCAGCATTGCCTGCCGCTCATCCTGCTGTGCTCCCCCGACACACACAGACACTTCTCCATTGCTGCTGGGGCTGGCCAGCCCGTCCCCGGCCTCCTTGGCCAGCGTTTCCCCGTTGTGCCGGCTCAGCTCGGTGGAGACCATGACCGTCCCGGAGCCCGCACCATCCCTCGCCCGTCTGCTGAGAAAGCCGGCTGACAGCTCGCGCTACACATCCCGCATCGCTCAGCCGGTACTAAGCGACCAATCACTGCACACCTGCCAAAGCTTCCAGCCAATCGGCACCGGCCGCGCCACGCCCACCGGAGCCCTGTGACAGAGAAGGGCGAAGTGACAGATGCTGAACGGAGAGGTGTGAAGAATAGAGGGCGGAGCTCCAGTCACATGACAGTAGTTCCCCAGCAGACACCACGTGGGTGAATGTTGTTTAGATCGAGGATCCGCTGCCTGACCTGTCCAGGGGCTGCGCACCGTCTGGATGATTTCCCCAAAGAAGACACTTTGTTATCAAAAGAAACAAATAACTGTCCTTGTATATCTGCTGTGCAAACCTCAATAGGCCTCAATACTGGGATCTTGGTGCCCACCGAAACATTGCTCTTCACCACAGTGTGCACCGCAAAGCCTGCGTACACCACCGAAACATTGCTCTTCACCACAGGGTGCACCGCAAAGCCTGCGTACACCACCGAAACATCGCTCTTCACCACGGGGTGCACCGCAAAGCCTGCGTACACCACCGAAACATTGCTCTTCACCACAGTGTGCACCGCAAAGCCTGCGTACACCACCGAAACATCGCTCTTCACCACGGGGTGCGCCGCAAAGCCTGCGTACACCACCGAAACATCGCTCTTCACCATCTACTGACACCATCTACTGCTCTGACACAGTCCTCTGCCCAGCTGACACCATCTACTGCTCTACTGACACCATCTACTGCTCTGACACAGTCCTCTGCCCAGCTGACACCATCTTCTGCTCTACTGACACCGTCCCCTGCCCAGCTGACACCATCTACTGCTCTACTGACACCATCCTCTTCCAAACTGACGCCATTTACTACTCTACGGACACCATCCTCTGCCCAGCTGATACCATCTACTGCTCTACTGACACCGTCCCCTGCCCAGCTGACATAGTCTACTGCTCTACCGACACCGTCCTCTGTCCAGCTGACATAGTCTACTGCTCTATCGACACCATCCTCTTCCCAACTGTCACCGTCTACTGCTCTACTGACACAGTCCTCTGCCCAGCTGACACCAGCTACTGCTCTACTGACACTATCCTCTGCCCAAATGACACCATCTACTGCTCTACTGACACCGTCTTCTGCCCTAATGAATGACACCATCCACTGCTCCGACTAAAGTTGAACAATGCCCTTGCTATAGGTGTACCTACAGGCTTTTTTTCTCAGAGAATAGGTGCAGGAACTCCTCCCTTCTGAGTCACTTCTTGTCTCCACCCACCTCCGAGCACCGCCTCTTCGTTCCCCCCTCCTACCCACCTCCCAGTACCGCCTTTCAGAGGATACAGAGCCAAGTATCATTTGTGGTGATATGTAATTTGTATGGAATTTGTTGATAACAAGAAAAGCAGTAAAATAGATTCCCTGCAGCCAGAAGCAATAGACCCCCTCCCAGCAACAATAGATTCCACCCCCAGCAAGAATAGACTCCTGGCAGCAACAACAGATTTCCTAGCAGCCAGCATCAATAGACTCTCCAGCAGCTTGCAACAATAGACCCCTCCCTCAACAGTAGATCCCTTCTGGCAACAATTGACCCCCCAGCAACAATAGATTCCCCTCCAGCAACAATAGCTCTCCCCAGCAAGAACAGACAGCCACACAAAATAGTTTCCTTCCAGCAACAATAGACCCCCAGCAGGCCGCAACAGTAGACCCCCTCCTTCAACAGTAGATCCCTTCCAGCAACAATTGACCCCCCCAGCAACATAAGCTCTCCCCAGCAACAATAGACCACCCAGCAGCAGATCCTATACAACAACAATAGACCTTTGCAGAAACAGTAGATCCCTTCCAGCAACAATTGACCCCCCACCGCAACAATAGATCCCCCCAGCAACAATAGACCACCCAGCAGCCAGAATTAATAGACCCTCCATCACATCCCAGCACCCCTTGCTATTGCATATATTCAGTGCTGGAAATGCGTTCCCCCACGTTTCCAATGAAAAAAAGCCCTGTGTGTAGGCCATTTGTGTACCTCATGAAGCCTGACTGCAAAACTCCTAGGACATTGCTAAGAGAGGCCTAGTCATTACTGCTCACCTCCACCATCAGCATGCTTGATAATGCAGTGGATGGCCTGCAAGCCTCCCAACACCTCTGATACTCGGGGTTCAGACATACAGTGGAGCAAAAAAATATTTAGTCAGCCACCAATTGTGCAAGTTCTCCCACTTAAAAAGATGAGAGAGGCCTGTAATTGGCATCATAGGTAGACCTCAACTATGAGAGACAAAATGAGAAAAAAAAATCCAGACAATCACATTGGCTGATTTGGAAAGAATTTATTTGAAAATTATGGTGGAAAATAAGTATTTGGTCACCTACAAACAAGCAAGATTTCTGGCTCTCACAGACCTGCACCTTCTTCTTTAAGAGGCTCCTCTGTCCTGCACTCATTACCTGTATCAATGGCATCTATTTGAACTTGTTATCAGTATAAAAGACACCTGTCCACAACCTCAAACAGTCACACTCCAAACTCCACTATGGTGAAGACACCAGAAACAAAATTGTAGACCTGCACCAGGCTGGGAAGACTGAATCTGCAATAGGCAAGCAGCTTGGTGTGAACAAATCAACTGTGGGAGCAATAATTAGAAAATGGAAGACATACAAGACCACTGATAATCTCCCTCGATCTGGGGTTCCACACAAGATCTCACCCCGTGGGGTCAAAATGATCACAAGAACGGTGAGCAAAAATCCCAGGACCACACGGGGGGACCTAGTGAATGACCTGCAGAGAGCTGGGACCAATGTAACAAAGGCTACCATCAGTAACACACTACGCCACCAGGGACTCAGATCCTGCAGTGCCAGACGTGTCCCCCTGCTTAAGCCAGTACATGTCCGGGCCCGTCTGAAGTTTGCTAGAGAGCATTTGGATGATCTAGAAGAGGATTGGGGGAATGTCATATGGTCAGATGAAACCAAAATAGAACTGGTAGAAACACAACTCGTCGTGTTTGGAGGAGAGAGAATGCTGAGTTGCATCCAAAGAACACCATACCTACTGTGAAGCATGGGGGTGGCAACATCATACTTTGGGGCTGTTTCTCCGCAAAGGGACCAGGAAGACTGATCCATGTACAGGACAGCATGAATGGGGCCATGTATCGTGAGATTTTGAGTGCAAACCTCCTTCCATCAGCAATGGCATTGAAGATGAAACATGGCTGGGTCTTCCAACATGACAATGATCCCAAACATACCGCCCGGGCAACGGAGGAGTGGCTTCATAAGAAGCATTTCAAGGTTCTGGAGTGGCCTAGCCAGTCTCCAGATCTCAACCCCATAGAAAACCTTTGGAGAGAGTTGAAAGTCCGTGTTGCCCAGCGACAGCCCCAAAACATCACTGCTCTAGAGGAGATCTGCATTGAGGAATGGGCCAACATACCAGCAACAGTGTGTGCCAACCTTGTGAAGACTTACAGGAAACGTTTGACCTCTGTCATTGCCAACAAAGGATATATAACAAAGTATTGAGATGAACTTTTCATATTGACCAAATACTTATTTTCCACCATAATTTGCAAATAAATTCTTTCCAAATCAGCCAATGTGATTGTCTGGATTTTTTTTCTCATTTTGTCTCTCATAGTTGAGGTCTACCTATGATGCCAATTACAGACCTCTCATCTTTTTAAGTGGGAGAACTTGCACAGTTGGTGGCTGACTAAATACTTTTTTGCCCCACTGTATTTCAACAGTATAGAATCATAACGCAAGAGACACAATTCTTAGTAACACATCTATATTAGTCTTAATCAAAATAGTAGGCCACAGGAATAATGGATTTAGGATATACAACCCCAGTTAACGCATAAAAGCAGAACACTCGTAAAATAGGAATTAGCAATTAGCAACGTTTAACAAATCATACAGTCATGAGTAGCAAGCTTCAACTATTTAACTGCAACACCAGCAGCAAGAGGGGGAAGAAAGGGCTTGTTGACTTATCAGCTGCCTCCGTGCCACTGGTGCCACAGCGGGGCATGCAGAGAATTATGTAAAGGTATACTCCAGCAGAAATAGATAGACTGTAGGTACCCTAAGTTGAATAACAATGGCCTTGGAAGAGAAAAGGTCTCTTTAACTAGAGATTGCAACGTAAGTCTTGTGATATTTAAAAATCTTGATATGGTAGTATCCGCTCTCTTCTGCTAGCAATGGTGGGGCCCATAAGAATTAGTGAACACTGGTAATTCAATAGCATTAAACAGATAAATGCTTAAAGCAAAGATCTGAAGTGTAAAGGTGTTTGCATGCAGTGTCTCTAGAGTGATGACAGAAAGCAGATGGGTATCAGCCCGCTCACCAATCCTATGGATAGCAGAGAATATTTAGCACAGTGTGTTCTATGGTTCTTCAGGTTTGGTGAAGGAGCATGCATGCTCCGGACGCATGACACCCCCCCCCCCGCTACATACCTGACGTGCTGACATCACGCCCGATGCTGATGGAGGCTCTGGATGATCTAAGAAGTGTTGGAAGCCACCTACACCCTTCGGGGATGTTGACACCAGCAGGACTGACAATGATCGGTGGCCAGCAGCAGTGGTACACACAGTGGCCAGAGGTCTTCTCACTGATGAGCGGTTCTTTTTTCTTTTATCCTGTAAGTGCAATAGTTGCACAATTGCTACACTCAGATTGGTGCTGCGTTATTTCCCTATACAAATATTAGTACTCCACTCCAAGCTCCCTCAACCTACTTGCTGTTACTGAAGCCTGGCTCCAGAAATCATACTCCAGCTGCCGTCTCCCATGGTGGCCTCCACAGCCAATAGCTCCCACTGCTATCAATCTACCTAATGAGGAGGGAGATAGTGGCTTGAGCCACTGCTCTTGTGCACATTACTGGATCAAATCGGGCTCAGGCAAGAAAACTGGGGGGCTGGGGGGGAGCTATAGCATAAAACGTTTTTCCCCTTAATGCATAAAATATATTAAGGTGAAAAATCTTAAGGCTTTAGAACCACTTTACCAGCTACCTCTCAACTACTCAACCTAACCTCCTCTTTTAACCTAATGCAATGGACACAAACCACCACTCACTCTAGTGGCAACACCCTTGACCTTGTATTTTTCCACCTCTGCACTTTCTGCAGCCTCTCTAATACCTTTTCCTTTCACCAATCACAACCTTATCAGTTTTACACACTCTCTGTCTCCAACCTCCTATACTTCCAATCAGTAAACAGTTACCTGTAGAAACCTTCACCATCTCAACCCTTCCCTTCTTCGCTCTACTACTGGCTGCCTTTATGACAAAATCACACCCCTGTCCTGCCCAAACCTGGCCACTTCTGTCTACAGCAACTTACTCTCATCCTCCCTGGACACACTTGCTTCTCTCTACACACAGAACCAGACCTTGCCTGCTACAACCCTGGCAAACAGACAACACTAGAAGTCCCAAGAGACACAGTCTTGCGCAAACCTGGTGTAAAATTAATCTCTGCAAGACTTCTCCTACAAGTCTGCCTGTCTCAAATACAACTGCATCCACACTGCTAAACAAACCTACTACACAACTCTCATCAAAACCCTCTCATCCAATACTCAACTCTTTTCTACCCTTAATTCCCTAGTTCAACCCCCACTGCCTCCACCCATTAACTTACCTACTGACCAGGAGACTGCCAATCATTTCAAAATCAAGATCAATACAGTTCGTGATGAGATCGCCAGTGTCCAACTTTCTCCTCCAACCAATATACCAAGTTCAACACCACACTCAATACTTTCCTTTTTCGACCCTGTCACTTCTGAGGAAGTTACCAAACTTCTTTCTGAGGACCACCTCACCATCTGTCCCCTGGACCCTATCCCTTAAAACAACTATGGCCCCTTTCCTGCTCTATTCCACACCTAACTAATTTATTCAATCTCTCCCTCTCTACCGGCACCTTTCCCTCCCCGATCAAACATGTACTGGTGCCTTCATAATTAAACCCTCACTGGACCCCCTCTGTTTGAACAATTAAGAACCATCACTCTGCTCCTGGTTTACTCCAAGCTTCTTGACTGCCTTGAGCACAACTGCATGAGTTGTTACCTGATAACAAGCTTCTTGACCCCCTACAGTCTGGCTTCCACCCGCAACATTCCACTGAAACTGCCGTACTAAAATTCACTAAAAACCTACTAACTGCTAAAACCAATGGCTAGTACTCCATACCCATACTCTTAGACCTTCCTACTGCCTTTGACACAGCTGACCAACCACTCCTCCTCAATAAACTCCTCTCCCCTTGGTCTCGTTGATTCTGCTTTTTCCTGGTTCTCCTCCAACCTTTCTCAGCAGACCTTATGTGGCATCTACAATGCTATCTCCTGTGCTCCTCTTACTCTTTCTGTTGGGGTATCCCAAAGCTCTGTCCTTTTGCCCCTCCTATTCTCTCTACACCTCTTCCCTGAGCCAGTTGATAACCTCCCATGGCTTCCAATACCACCTTTATGACAATGACACCCAGATCTACCTCTCTACTCCTCAACTCACCACCTCGATCTCCTCATGTATCACAAATATGCTGAGCGACATATCAGTATGGATGGAAAAATGTCACCAGCACACCGAGGATCACCAATATGGGTCCAAAGGTTTTAATGAATGATCACAGTTACAGCAAGGCAACGTTTCGGAGTCTCGCAGGACCTCTTCATCAGGCATGTGACAAATTGTGATAGAAACTGGAGAACTATTTAAGAAAACCATCCACCAATCAGAGTGAAGTGAAATGAGCTTTGCCCCGCCCCATGATGTTATGTTCCCTCCAAAAATGTATTCAAATCAATGTAAACAGAAACATTACAAACTGCGAAAATAAATAAAACAATAATCAGATGTGCATAAACTGCATTCCCGGGGATATAAACATTGTGGTCACATGTGTATCATGGTACTCCCCGGAGCTGAAAGCTGACACTTTTTTACAATCCGGGGAGTACCATGATACACATGTGACCACAATGTTTATATCCCCGGGAATGCAGTTTATGCACATCTGATTGTTTTATTTATTTTCGCAATTTGTAATGTTTCTGTTTACATTGATTTGAATACATTTTTGGAGGGAACATGATATCATGGGGTGGGGCTAAGCTCATTTCACTTCACTCTGATTGGAGGATGGTTTTCTTAAATAGTTCTCCAGTTTCTATCACAATTTGTCACATGCCTGATGAAGGGGTCCTGCGAGACTCCGAAACGTTGCCTTGCTATAACTATGTGATCGTTCATTAAAACCTTTGGACCCATATTGGTGATCCTCGGTGTGCTGGTGACATTTTTCCTTGCTGATTTTGTTTGGTTCCAGCCGACGGTCACTGCAGCACCCACTTATACACACAGCCAATTTTAACGCAGGAACGTGTGCGTTTGGATTGTACACTTGCATATCAGTATGGATGTCACATCATTTACTTCAGCTGTCTAAAACTGAGCATGTAATATCTCCTCTTCCCTGATTCCCCACCTGATGACTTTACCATTGAGATCAACAGAATAATTATTGGTCCCTCTGCACACGCCAGGGTGCTAGGCATAATCTTTGACTCTGACCTTTCCTTTAGGCCCCGCATCCAATCACTGGCCATATGTTGCTACCATAACCTCTGCAACATTTCCAGAATTCAGCCCTTCTCAACTAAGGACCTACAAAACAATGTATTCACTCCTTGTATGCTGTCCTACTAATGGTTAGCCGACAGCTGTCTAACAAAACTGACAGAAGTAGCGTTGTGTTTTATTCCAAAACTGAATTTACTTCTGTGAATAGTTCTGTAAAACTGCAATATAATCACATAAACTGAAGTTACAATGATTGACTTCTGTGGAACAGGGAGGGCCACACAGATTGCAATTTGTCCTATCTCTTCTGAACCAGCCAAATGTCAATCAGTGTGTACTCAACTTAAACCTCACAATGGCAAAACAGAAGTCCATCTACTGATTGACTTCTGTGGAACAGGGAGGGCCACACAGATCGACATTTGGCCTGTCTCTTCTGCACCAGCCAAATCTCAAATATTTCTCTCCAGCTTCTCACTCTAATGTCAAAGCTAAGGACAGAGCCCAGTTCATTCGCACGCTTTGGGCCCCTAAATCCTCCAAGCTTGTAGACAAATCCATTTCAGCATGAAGGAACACGTTCACTTTATAATGTGGAGGAACATCTCTTGCCCTTTGTGGACACCTGGTGAGAAAGCATCTTGGATGCCAGGGTAAGAGACATGATGTCCAGGGGCCACAGGCTAGAGCTTAACTACCTCTGCCCCAATTCATGTTGTTCAACTTGCCTGTGACTCTGCTCAGGCTTACAGACCTTCACTCTGCGCTTGCATATCTTTTAAACCAAGAAGTAATTGCCATGATTCCATTGGCAGAAATATACCAGGGATTTTACTCCAAGCTTTTCACTGTTCGAAAACCAAAAGTGGGCATTCGCCCCATCCTGGACCTGAAGGCTCTAAATGTCTTCATTGCTCTAAAAGGTGTTGTGTGGAAACAAAATATGACTTCTTCAGCCGACAGCACCTAGACCTGGGGGAATATACCTTACACAGGTAAGTGTTTCGAGAGCTGTTGGAGATGACAGATCCTCTGGCAGAAGCAGTAGGTGCTAGGGAGGCTCATTTGGATCACTACAACCTGACCTATCTCTGCAGAAACTCCTTCCTTGTCTACTGTACAGATTCCACATAGAGGGCATTCCAGTGATACTAATAGCTGCAAACTGGCCCAGGAGGATGTGGTACTCCTACCTGATCATCCCTTTGTAATTGTGATCTACTCCTAGGTATTGCTTTTCTACAAAACAGAAGCATGCTGGGAGTAAGAGGGGTTATACCTGAAAGGCCAATGTCTTTTTGTCTGCCCATGTCTAAATCCTAATGAGGGCTGTAGTATAACTCTTTCGTGTCACAATACCTTCTGATATTATATCCTCCTTAATGAAATCCAAGAAACGGATTTTCCGGTAAGTACAAGTTTTGCAAAGTTTTTTTCATTTACTGTACAGCTCAGTTTACAGAGAAAGTAAGCCAGGATACAAATGACATTTTCCATGCCAGACTGGGCTAGGACCAAACCCAGTAATCCCTATTGTACTATGAATATACCCCTATTATTGACTGCAGACGTGCATTCAATTGTGACTTTTATGTCTGCCTGGAGCTCAGATATGATGTTTTTTCTTTCAATTGTTATTGCTAAACATTTGATGTTAATTTCTAATTCTGCCTATTCAGGACATTCTGGTCTAATTGTTGAGTTCCCATCACATTAGTTTGTACCAGTAGAACCAGTTGCTATGGTCAGGACTTATGTTTCACTGTCATGGTAACAAGACTCATTGTCCACACAGGCCAGAGCTCAGTAACACTAGACTCATTATCTCCAGATCATCAGTGAGACAAGCACTCTGGTCCCAATGTCTGAAGAAGCAAGCAGATTACAGAAGATCTATGAGGTGCAGGAGAGCTGGTGTATGGTGGAGAGACACCCTACACAGTACTGGTGCAGAGCCGAGAGAAGACATTTCCCCCAACACTTGAGAAGTGTCTTGAATGATCAGTCACCACCATGCTATGAACCGAGATGCTCCTGGGCTGTTGTAACCCCTAAACACAGGGAGAAAAGGCACTTTGCTGATGCTGGTAAGTCCACACAAAACTAATTTTAGTTTTGGGTCAATGCAAAAGGGTTGAATCTCCTGCACATCGAACTGTACAGGAAATGCTATTGCGATTTTCTGATGCTGACAACCTCTGGAGGCGGAGGCGGCTGGAAGGCAGTTATGGAACAAGGCTCCTGGAACCAAAGGGCTCCTGTCTGAGGCACTGACAAGCAGTCCCTATTCTGTCCCTCCTTTACTGGAACCTCTCTCTACACTAGGCACACTCTCCCTACCCACATGGAAGAAAAGTATATTTGAAATATGTTTTAAAAATATTCTTCCCAAATATATTGCCATATATTTGAAATGCTACAATTTTGGCCATATTCAATATAGTTCAAAATATATTTGAGTAAATATATATATTTATATTTGTATATATAATATACTGTTCTGCCTGCGTTTTTATTACAAAAAAATGAATATTTAAAAAAAATTTCACATATACTGTATGTCTTTAAAAATACAAATCTGCATTTTTGGAATGCATTTACAAATATATATAAAATATATGTTAAAATGACTTTTTTATATGTTAAAAAAAATCTGAAGTATTTAAAATATATATTTTTAAAAATATATATTTTTTAAATATATTCTTCAGATTTTTTTAACATATAAAAAAGTAATTTTAACATATATTTTATATATATTTGTAAATGCATTCCAAAAATGCAGATTTGTATATTTAAAGACATACAGTATATTTGAAAATTGTAGCATTTCCAATATATGGCAAAATTGTAGCATTTCCAATATATGGCAATATATTTGGGAAGAATATTTTTAAAATATATTTCAAATATTTTTTTCTTCCATATGGGTAACCAGTGGGTTCCTGTCCCTGACCAAACCATTACGCAAAATGCACACCAACCGGAGGGGACAGTACTATTTATTAGCACTGCTCATTCTAAAGATGGCATTGGAGGTTATCTGGGGTAGCAGTGTCCAATTGGACAGCTGCTCACCTGATGACACCTACAGAGGCCTCAGAGGAACATGAATTCCCCCATCCTCTGCTCTCTCTATATGGTGGCTGCAGAACAGTGCCACCTGTGCAAGGAGGTCAAACTACACCTGCCTACAAGTGTATGTAGCTTTTGTTGGGGAAAGTCCATTTATCTTTTTTTTTTGTTTACAAACGATTTTATTGTATAAAAGTAGACTGTAAAACAACAGTACATTTTCAAATAGAACTTACAGCAAAAACTAGGCACTTTTGAAAATTACAATATAGGAAAGTATATTAATGTAAGAGAGAGAAGGAATAGAAAAAAGTAGATTGCAAGTACATGAAATGTGTACATGATAAGGTAGGTTAAATGATACATCTGTCAACAGTATATGCCATTCAACTTTCACTGGGAATGTTATTAATCATGCAATGAATGTCTATAATCCCTCCATGACTCCCATTTTTTATCAAATAAGTTCATCTTATCCAGTAGGGTATAATGAATGCATTCCATGAGCATTACAGTATCAATTCTGTGTGAGGTCAAGGGTACAGCATTGGACTTCCAATATAAAGTCCATTTATTTTAATATTAAATGATAAAAGCCAACTAAATTTTTAAGTACTTTTGAACGACATTCACCAAGTCATTGAATGTACTGTAAGCTTTGTACAAAATTTCCTTATGAACATTTGTTTGAAAATCTGCTAGTAACACTTGCCCTTTATTGTTGCAACAACATATTGATGGGCTGGATTACCTCGCACTTGGTGGTAAAAAGCGGGGTTCAAACAGCCCTCACCCCTCCCTCTTTTTTTCAAATTGTACGTGACCTTACTTACACCGGTTTAGGGCTAGGTTGTCATCAGTTTTTACCACCTTGAAGATGATATTACTTCATGCAGCTCTGTTTCCTGATCCATATATATTGTTACACTACTGTTGACCAAATGTGTAAGTTTATGGACCCCCGCATTGGTTCCCACTTTGACTTTGTTAACCTTTTTATTATCCAAATGTTGCCTTTCTTGCCAAATACCTTTTGTATATACAGTTCTCAGATATTTCAATAAAACATTTTGTACCAGAAAATCTACTAGTGTATTGCCTACTAACCAGCCAAATAGAGTAGTAGGGATAAGCTACAGGACAACCAGCATTTAAGTTAATCGGTTCTTGGTTCATATGGAGCACTTACAAGTCCACTTTAAGGCTTTTTAGTGCAATCATATAGCACAGAGGATCTGTGTAAAAGCTCTGTTATTTCACTGGATGGACTACTGTCCACCCAGTAATGTTAGCAACTGTGAAACAGGGATTGTGCCAAAGATGGAAGCCCCTTAAAGTGAACATGTCCTGAAATGTTTCTAAAATAACAACAGTGCTGAAGTGTAATCAATCTGTGTTCTTCAAATCAATTTATGTGGAGCCTCCTTATATTCTAATCCCAGGCTGTACATGGAATTTCCACTCCTGTGCAAGTTAAAATTAAGCCCCACCCTTTTAGGGTGCTAAGATCAACCCCTGTCATTGAGCTGTCAAGTTTCAGATCTTCAGTGGGCAGTGAAGACTTCTGTACATAACTATTGAGTGACAGGAGCTTAACTAATTGCCCAACAGGTGCATGATAAGCCTGATCCCTGCATTTAAAGAGGCTCTGCATTAGCATTAAGATTGATTTGAAGATCAACATACTGTAGGCACTTGCAGTCACCACTAGGTTTAGGATCACTGTTTCCTTAAAAATATTTTAGATAAGGTTAGGCTTACATTAATGTTCCGACAAGAGGAGGTCCCATTTGAATGCAGGTTTACTTTTTTTTTTCCTTGGCATTCCCTTTAAGTTTAATTCATAGACCATAGACTCAAAGTGAGTTTTTTTAATGAATGCATAGGAAAAAGGTGTGAAAAAACAACATATTTGGAATGAAAGAAGTGTATTCATCCAGTACAGGACTGCATTTTGGCCCTGGTAACAACTATTAATCAAAGCCAATCATCTGCCATTCTGGATGTTATTCTCTAGGCCAGCCTTTCTCAACCAGGGTGCCCCAGGCATCCTGGGGTGCCTTGAGGTTTCTCCAGGGGTGCCTTGGCAAAATGTCAAAAAGTTGCCCAAAACATGTATACAAGCCAGCAGGTGGAAGTAGCCTGGCTTTTAGTTACACAAAGCCACAGGTCTTCATTGTGCACATTACACTCTTCTAGCCATCGGCATCCTGACAACCAATGACATCATCAGTTGATAAGGAGGATGTCAGTTGCCTGTACAGCATCCTTGTTTGACCCTTCCCTGCCCCTCTCCATCAGTTCTGGGGTAACATTAGCTCAGTAATGGAGAAAAACTGAGAGAAACACTGTAATACTAGTCAGTACCAGTGTGCAAAAGTGTATTTGATTTTGAAGAATAAATCACCTCTAATGTTGGGTGTCCTACATGTGTGGATGTTGCTGCGTTATATAAAACTATTAGAATAGTTATTTACATTTTAGAATGGGGTGCCTCAAGACTGTCCATAATTTTAAAGGGTGCCTCGAGACTGTCCATAATTTTAAAGGGTGCCTCGAGACTGTCCATAATTTTAGAGTGTGCCTTGAAATTGTCCATAATTTTAAAGGGTGCTTTACTTGAAAAAAGGTTGAGAAACACTGCTCTAGGCGATAGGCTTCCACATGAAAGACTTAATAACTGTATCTGTTTACAGGTAAAGTACATTTGGTGTAACTGCTATTAGAAGCAAAAATGCGCCTGGGAGAGTTTGGAGAAATGCGCACTGCCATCAACATCCGTAGATATCCTTCACGGGGATCTTCTCATTCTCATGACTTTCCGCTCAGCTAATTCCTCTTTTATTGTCAGTCATGCACAATAAAGTCGATTTGTGTCCTTTGTTGGTTTTAGTTCAGTCACTGACTAGGTCAGCAATATGGATAGATTCATGCATAACCAAACTAATAAGTTCATGGCACGAAGAGGACTTTTTATAGTACAGAGCAGACATTGCTGTCTACTGGACACTGCAGTGTTACTCCACATTTTACATTCCATTCATCGAATGCAGGCTGGGCAGTGGTGCCCATGGTGTCACGCAGGGTTCTATCTGCAAAGAGAACTCCATTATTGGGGAAGAGGCCAGCCAGATGACTTTAAAAGGTTACATGACCAAGCTTTCCCCTACCTGGCTTGCTTTATTCACAGTTGCAAATCATGCTCTCTTTGTATTTTTACATGCATAAGATCTGCGTTGATTATGTAGTTTCATGGTGTCATTTGTTTCCCTGTACACACAGTGTATAGTGGAATAAATCTTCAAATTCCGGTGTCAGTAGTTTCTGTTTGTGTTCAAATATGAGACACGTGGCATGGCACTGCATAGGTAATACATTATCTCTGTCTGTAGTCTAAGAACTGACACTTTCTGTGAAGAAACTATATATCCCACAATTCCAGGGTCTCTCAGTCTAGGACTGGTGCAGGTGCAGTAATTGGATCTTATACAGCCACAAACAGGCAGAGCAAGCACACTCCATTGTTTATGCAAAACAGAGGAAATGGTGAGACATGGACTGTGACCCAGAAAAAGGGTAGGAGCTACAGTGTCATTATCTCTCTGCCGCCGGCACCATGGAGGTCCCGACGGCCATCTTTTAATTCACCTCATGGTCAGTGTTTTTTTGATTCCTTACCTATGCTATACTGTATGGAAATAAAATTCATCTTTTAAATGGTATCACGCTATTGGTCTCCTTTCTTTGTGGCCCGTGGTGAGTCACATATCACCTATAGAGCCATCCAAGAGGGAGACCGTGGATTATCAGCAACATCCAGCGGGGGGAGGAATATCTGGCCTGACCTGACCTTTAGGAGCTACCAGTGGATCCAGTAGAGAAAATTTATCTCTAAATGCACAGTTACACTGTGCATCTGGTGAGTGCACAGCTTTACCCTTCTCACTTTCACTTCATGAAAGAAGCACTTTGAAGGAGAGGGATTGTCACTAAGACTGTTTAATTTGGAGCTGCATGTTACTCTGCTTGTGACATAATGTTTGTGATCACATTAGTCACCTAATCACTATAGATTGATATCTTGGACGTTTTTGCTTAATATTTGTGATATAGCGCCGCATCTTTTATATTCAGAAAAAGAAGATGCCTGTCCCTTTAGTGAAATAGGGACAAGTTAGATGGATGAATACAGGGACAGAGCAGGGAATCAGTCAGCCATAATACTGCAAACTGCAGCCACAACATGTGAGCCGATCATTATAGGGTAAGGCACATAACCAACCCAGGGAATATAACTGCACTAATAGTTAAAACAACAAAAACATTTAAAAGCATACAATGCCTTTATAAATCCAGAAGCAAGCAGAGCATATTTGCGAAGCACAGTGCTTAGGCCATACCAATTCTGTATAAATATAGCCCAAAGTATTCCTATGTTTAAGCCGATGATACCAGGCTACAGGTTGACTTTTTTTTTAAGTTGTCATTCACCACAGGAGGCAATAATAAGAATGTCCCAACAAAGTATAGATGCGAGCGTTGTTTATGTCTGATCAGTGCGCTAGGATGTCCACTCACACTCCAATAGCATCATTACACTCACCAGCTAGTACTGGGTTGGACCCCCTTTTGCCTTCAAACTGCCATAATTCTTTGTGGCAGACATGGTATTCTGGATACCTTGGTTGTAGTGAGTCGTTATTTGAGATACTGTTGGCTTTCTATCATCTCGAACCAGTCTGCCCATTATTCGCTGACCTCTGACAACAACAAGCCATTTTCATCCACACAACTGCCGCTCACTGGATATTTTCTCTTTTTCGGACTTTTCTCTGTAAACCCTAGAGATGGTTGTGCGTGAAAATCCCAGTAGATCGGCAGTTTTTGAAATACTGACATCAGCCTACCTGGCACCAACAACCATGCCATGTCCAAAGTCACTTAAATCCTCTTTCTTTCCCATACTGATGCTTGGTTTGAACTTCAGCAAGTCATCTTCACAATGACTACATGCCTAAATGCATTGAGTTGCTGCCATGCGATTGGCTGATTAGCAATTTGTGTTACCAAGCAATTGTGAGTATATATCAGAATGGTTAAGTCCTGATCCCAGGTATAACCCAATAAATGGCACATAATCTGATTGTATGGCTGCTGGTTCTAATAAAAATGGGAATAGATGGCTCCGTATTGCTGCATTTCAGGCAGCATGTGTATTTTCTCTAGTAAAGTTGCTTAGTTTGACCTTAACTTGAAGAGCAGCAGGAAGAATAATGGGCTGTTTGTTTTCAGGCGCTGCAAGTGATGACAGTGAAGTCACAACAGCATAGAATATGAGGAAATAGAGCTGCAACACAACTAAAGGAAGCTATAAGAAGTCTCTTCTTGGCCATGTGTAGCAGATAGAACACAAGAAATAAAATGAAACAGTATCCTTGAAGATTCTGATGACTGGGCTTCTTTAAAGTGATACTAAACACACACTGTTTAATTTATGTTGTCCCTTCTCTTTCTGTACGTGGATGATGGCACTGTAAATACAGTGGGGAAAATAATTATTTGATCCCCTGCAGATTTTGTAGGTTTGCCTACTTACAGAGAAATGAAGGGTCTATAACTTTATCATAGGTGTATTATCATAGGTGTATTTTAAATGATAGAGACAGAATATCAACCAAAATGTTATCAATTGAGTTGCAGTTCAGAGAGTAAAATAAGTATTTGATCCCCAAGCAAAAAATGACTTAGTACTTGGTGGAGAAACCCTTGTTGGCAAGCACAGAGGTAAGACGTTTCCTGTAGTTGGTTACCAGGTTTGCACACATCTCAGGAGGGATTTTGGTCCACTATCCTTTACAAATCTTTTCTAAATCCTTAAGGTTTATTAGCTGTCGCTTGGCAATTTGAAATTTCCGCTCCCTCCATAAATTTTTTATAGGATTAAGGTCTGTTGACTGGCTAGGCCATTCCATGACTTTAATGTGCTTCTTCTTGAGCCACTCCTTTGTTGCAGTGGCGGTATGTTTTGGGTCATTGCCATGGTGGAAGACCCATTATGACCCATCTTCCGTGTCCTGGCTGAAGGAAGAAGGTTCTCATCCAAGATTTTACAACACATGGCCCTGTCCACTGGTCCCTCCATGCAGCAAAGATGGCCTGTACCTTTAGCAGAGAAACAGCCCCAAAGCATAATGTTTCCACCTCCGTGATTGGCTGTAGGGATGGTGTTCTTAGGGTCATAGTCAGCATTTTTCTTCCTCCAAACATGGAGAATTGAGTTAATGCCAAAGAGCTCAATTTTAATCTCATCTGACCACAGCACTTTTCATCCAATCCTTCTCTGAATCATTTAGATGTTCATTGGCAGACATTAGATGGGCCTGTACATGTGCCTTCTTGAGGAGGGGGACCTTGCGAGTGCTGCAGGATTTCAATCCATGGAGGCATATTGTGTTATCAATGGTTTGTTTGGTGACTTTGGTCCCAACTGCCTTCAGATCATTCACAAGCTCCTCCCTTGTAGTTCTGGGCTGATCTCTCATTTTTCTCATGATCATCCTTACCCCATGAAGCAAAATCTTGCATGGAGCTCCAGACTGAGGGCAATTGATGGTTATTTTGTATTTTTTTCATTTGCGAATAATTGCTCCAACAGTTGTCTCCTTCTCACAAAGCTTCTTGATGATGTTCTTGTAGCCCATTCCAGCCTTGTGCAGGTGTACAATCTTATCCCTAACATCCTTTGACAGTTCTTTGGTCTTGTCCATTATGGTGATGAGGTTTGAATGGAAGAAAGAGATTCTGTGGACAGATTTCTTTTAAAACATGTAACGAGTTGTCTTTCAGAGTACCTTCTTAAATTGACAGAACTAATCTGTGTACCACATGAGCACATAGCCAGTCTGTGGGAGCCAGAATCATTTTTGTGGTTAGTATGGAATGAAATACTCTTTTTATTCACTGAACTGCAACTCAGTTTATAACATTTGTATCATGTGTTTTTTCTGGATTTTTAGTTGATATTCTGTCTCTATTACTAAAAATACACCTATGATAAAAATTATAGCCCCTTCATTTCTTTGTAAGTGGGCAAATTTACAATCTGCAGGGGATCAAATAATTATTTTCCCCACTGTACTTTAAAAAAACCATCTAAGTACCTTCTTTCCTAATTGATATACAGATGTCACATGACCCACGTCTTTCCCAGCCTGTCTGCAGGGAAGCATAAATAGGAGGAGATTCTAGTCCTCTGCTGCTGGCAACATGTTCAAAAAAAAAACAGCCTTTGGGATACAGAGTAAATATAAATAATTAATATCAATAAACTGTTTTAAATCATTATACAAATATAAATTTGAAATCAAAGCTTTATTATTTTTTAACAATAACATGGTGTGGGCAGATTTCTGAGTGTTGCAGGCTGTGTTACACCCCTCCATCCTGTGTCTTAGAATAACAGGGAGGTGAAGCCTTCATCAATCAGTTTGTAATATTCCACCCCCATTGCCTTTAGTTCGTTAGTGGGGATGGAGGAGGAGGGAGGGAGCGGACTGTCATTTATCACAGTGTATATGCCCACATGTGTGACTCTATAGCAGGGGTGTAAAACTGTCAGCCCTCCAGCTGTTCTGAAACTATAAGTCCAATCATGCCTTTGGGAGTCATGCTTGAAACTGTCAGCCTTGCAATGCTTCATGGGACTTGCAGTTTGGCAACATCTGGAGGGCCGCCAGTTTGACACCCCTGCTCTATAGTCATAAAGGCTAAAAACTGAGCATGTGCAGAAGATGCCAACACTGCTCTGCAAAATTCCCAGCTGCATTGGGGACATGATCAAAAGAGGGAGACAGAGAACAGCAAGATCAACCAGGATTTCTGCAGAATACAGAAAATGAATCCCAGAGGGACTGAGTGAGTATGACCAGCAGGTAACACAGCATTTATTGATACTTTTTTATGATGTGAGTTTAGTGACACTTTAATATTACTAAACTTAAAATGAATCAGTTATGAGCAGTCCCAGGCAGTGCTAAATTATTGTAAGTGTTGAGGTTTATTTAATATAAAAAAACCTTTTCAAGGTTAAAGTGAACTTGACTTGGCAAGAAAGTAGCTCAGGGTAACGACAGTGTTGAAATGCAGACACCTTGTGATGCAAGTACCTTTTTTAGTCTTCAAATCTATTCCTTTTAGATTTCACTGGGATCCTAGGCCAAGGCTGTACTCAACTTACTGACTTTCCTCAAAGTCAAGATTAAGGCCTGCCCCTTCCAGGCAGTAAGGCCCAACCCAGCATTCCACTGTAAAATGCCCAAGTATCAGTAAGCAGTGCTAGCTGTAGGATCTGACAGTTGATTGACAAGGGTGGGAGCCTCACAGGAGTACTTGAAGGTACCACAAGGTGCCTACACTTCAACACTGCTTTTACCCTATGTCATTTTAAAGTAGATCAGGTCCACTTTAAAGGCCCACTAGAGTGAAAAATATTGTATTTTGGTTATTGTATGATATTTTTTTATTTCACTTACATGCAGACCAAACTGTTCAGCAAAAGTGACATTAAAACAGATCCCTCCCCCAGAATTTGTTAACCCCTGCTTACTGGGGGATTCTTTCTGCACCATTCAGATACTCATCCACCTAGGGGATCCAGCGTTGTCCCGCTGAGATCCTCTTCTGTTTTGCCTCTGCTCGGTTCAGCGCCGCCATGTTAACATGTGATGTCATCGGTAGGCACCAGCTTTTCGAGTTCAGCCTAGCCTGACCAGACTACCAATGACACGCCTCTAGGACCGCCCCCCCCCCTTTAGTGAATGGAGGGACAATGCCTCCTGGAATATGTGACATGCATACAGTCACCTAGGCCCAAAAAAAGGAAAAAAAAAAAAAACAACAAAAAAAGTGGGCTATCTATGGATAGGAGGGGAGAAAAGGTGGAGAAGAGGGAAGGGTGAAAGATCCGCTTTAAGGGCCCATTCACACATGCTTTGGTCTCTGAAGAGAGCATTGTACTGCCTCCTCACTGCCTGCTTTAACCTCTTAATTGCTGCACCACCTCACCGTACGGTCATTTCCATTTCAACAGCGAAAAGGCAAGAACCTTCTTAGAAAACATATACATTGTAGCAGGTCTTGGTGGAGTAGTGGAGGACACTGTCATCTTACATGCTGCAAAGCTTTATCTATTACTGCTAATACTTTATTGAAGTAGAACTATAGGCAAGACATTTTAATTTTTGATAGGGAAATACAAAGAAATGCAGAGCAGCATGTTACTCCTGGCAGGAGAGAGACCTGTGTTGTTCATACACAGGTCTCTCCCCTGTCACTGTTTCTCGGCAATCACCAGGTGCCAGTAGAGAATCTCCGGCCGGGACCCGGTTATCGACATCTGTAGCCGCCAATGGTGGCGCAGGCAGGGTGGTGTGCCCCCTACCTGGTAATGCAAATCATATATATATATATATATATATATATATATATATATATATATATATATATATATATATATATATATATACAGTGGGGATCGAAAGTTTGGGCACCCCAGCTAAAAATTTGTATTAATGTGCATAAAGAAGCCAAGGAAAGATGGAAAAATCTCCAAAAGGCATCAAATTACAGATTAGACATTCTTATAATATGTCAACAAAAGTTAGATTTTATTTCCATCATTTACACTTTCAAAATAACAGAAAACAAAAAAATGGCGTCTGCAAAAGTTTGGGCACCCTGCAGAATTTATAGCATGCACTGCCCCCTTTGCAAAGCTGAGACATGCCAGTGTCATGGATTGTTCTCAATCATCCTCTGGGAAGACCAGGTGATGTCAATCTCAAAGGTTTTAAATGCCCAGACTCATCTGACCTTGCCCCAACAATCAGCACCATGGGTTCTTCTAAGCAGTTGCCTAGAAAACTGAAACTGAAAATAGTTGACGCTCACAAAGCTGGAGAAGGCTATAAGAAGATAGCAAAGCGTTTTCAGATGTCAATATCCTCTGTTCGGAATGTAATTAAGAAATGGCAGTCATCAGGAACAGTTGAAGTTAAAGCAACATCTGGAAGACCAAGAAAAATATCAGACAGAACAGCTCGCAGGATTGTGAGAAAAACAATTCAAAACCCACGTTTGACTGCACGATCCCTCCAGAAAGATCTGGCAGACACTGGAGTTGTGGTACACTATTCCACTATAAAGAGATACTTGTACAAATATGGTCTTCATGGAAGAGTCATCAGAAGAAAACTTCTTCTACGTCCTCACCACAAAAATCATCGTTTGAACTTTGCAAATGAACATATAGACAAGCCTGATACAGTTTGGAAACAAGTTCTGTGGACCGATGAGGTTAAAATTGAACTTTTTGGCCGGAATGAGCAAAGGTACGTTTGGAGAAGAAGGGGCACAGAATTTAATGAAAAGAACCTCTGTCCAACTGTTAAGCATGGGGTTGGATCAATCATGCTTTGGGGTTGTGTTGCAGCCAGTGGCACAGGGAACATCTCACGAGTAGAAGGAAAAATGGATTCAATAAAATTTCAGCAAATTTTGGATGGTAACTTGATGCCATCTGTGAAAAAGCTGAAGTTAAAGAGAGGATGGCTTCTACAAATGGATAATGATCCTAAACACACCTCGAAATCCACGGGGGATTACATCAAGAGGCGTAAACTGAAGGTTTCGCCATGGCCTTCACAATCTCCTGACCTCAACATAATTGAAAATATATGGATAGACCTTAAAAGAGCAGTGCGTGACAGACAGCCCAGAAATCTCAAAGAACTGGAAGACTTTTGTAAGGAAGAATGGGCAAAGATACCTCAAACAAGAATTGAAAGACTCTTGGCTGGCTACAAGCTGTGATACTTGCCAAAGGGGGCAGTACAAGATATTAACTCTGCAGGGTGCCCAAACTTTTGCAGACACCATTTTTTTGTTTTCTGTTATTTTGAAAGTGTAAATGATAGAAATAAAATCTAACTTTTGTTGACATATTATAAGAATGTCTAATCTGTAATTTGATGCCTTTTGGAGATTTTTCCATCTTTCCTTGGCTTCTTTATGCACATTAATACAAATTTTTAGCTGGGGTGCCCAAACTTTCGATCCCCACTGTATATAGGTGATTTTGTGCAGCCCTGACGCCCTATAGTAGTATTTCTGGGGACCCCCAGGGCTGGGGTTGCCACCTCTTCCCTTTAAAACCGAACACATATTAATTACACAGGTTCTGTGGCTGATTAAGGTGGTAATTAAACTCACTTAGGTAAACAGGAGAAATAGAGAGGGTGAATTTCCTTAAAGGGGACACAGACAGCAATAAAAATTTACAGGTGTTCTAATCCTTCTGCACTCCATCCAACATTAAAAAAAAACTTTTGCCTTTAGTTATACTTTATAGTTTTGATTTTTTTTTAACTACCTAAATTCTTCTAAAATGGAGACTGTATTTGGAGCAACACATACAAAGACTCTCTCCCTTCAAGATGCAGGGTATAATGTGAACTGTGCAAAGCTTCTAAAGAGCCTTTACCTATAGTAGATGGTACAAATAAATAAATAATACAAATATAAAGACTGAGCTTTGATAAAGGTTTACTTATTCAACTTGTATTTCATTTTATGGAAGAGTCGCAGGGCATTATGAGCTGTTGCTTCGCAAACTGCCTCCAGAGAAAGACCTTTCACTTGAGCAATATATTCACAGGGGATGTGGATATTCCATGGGACATTTCTTTCCTGAAGCAAACACAAAGGACAGTGTGATCTATGGAACGTCAGTCATATGATACAATGAATAAAAGCCAGCTCCTAATAAAACTGATATGTCAGTTTAGAGCACATGTATCAAACACAAGGCCCGCTGGCTGTATCCGGCCACCAGGCCATTTCATGTGGCCCTTACACCTCTCCTGCAGCTGTGGCTCCCTCCACATCTCTGCCCCCACCTTGTCTCAGCAGACAGCAACAGGGAAGAGGAAATGACACCTCTGCCAGATCCTGCACCTCTCCGTGCAGCAGCAGAAAGCCTCATCTCTGACCTTCTTCCCCGTCTCAGCAGTTGGCAGCAGAGAAGGGTACAAAACATCTCCTACAAATCCTGCTCTTCTCTGTGCAGTCGCAGCACCACCTCCTCGTCTCTGCCTCCCTTGGTCTTAGCATTCAGCAGACTCCGGCAGCTGGCTCCAGCCCTCTATTGGTCCTACTCCAGACCCTGCACTTTCTCCTTCCCAGCTCCCCCTCCCCCCCTTCTCCCAGCTCCCTCCCGGCAGCATAAAGGTAAGGAGAGGTGCACAGTAATGTAAGAGAGGGTGGAACTCTTGACTTCTGATGGTGAGGGGAAGGGGGGTTCTTAATATATGATGTGGGGGTGGGGTGCTCTGGACACCTAGTCTTACAGATACCACAGGCCCTTTGAGGGCAACCATAATGCTGATGTGGCCCATGATAAAACTGAGTGTGACACCCCAGGTTTAGAGTGTTCACTGTGTAACGCTAGCCCCATAGGAGCGGCTGGAATCTGGCTTGTTCTTTCCCAAAGTTAGTGCAAAGGCAGCCAGACGCACAGCAACAGTTCACTCACTCTGGCTCAATAATCAATGAAGGGGATGTTTTTTTTTTTCTTCATTTATTGCGGAAACTTGTTACTGGGGAGGATGATGGGGTATGGGATACTCCAAAACATCTGGGCACAAAGTTGCAGTGAATACTTCTCTACGTGACAGCAACACATCCAGCTGTGGACCAGGAGAATACTAGGCATATAATTAGCAGAGTTCACATCTCCACTAGTTAGTAACAACACAGTCTTTAACTACCAGACCAGGAGAATGTTAGAGCATGGGTAGAACATGAAAGAAGACTGGAACAGTGTCCTGCAGCTGATGACCACAAGATAGGACAGCTCTCTAGGCACACTGCAGCAGTTTTAACATCCACAACTGGAGTTCATAAACTGCAGCTCAGGAGATTGGGCTCTACTCCAGAATCCCAGTAGAGGCAAAGCCAAGGGATCAATCCAGGGGGAGAGAGTAGTCCAACAGCCAGTGAGGAAGGCCCCAGGGCTTTGCAGATCCCTGAAGCACAAGGTCCTCCTTCCTCCAGGGGATAAACAGATCTCTCTGGACTCCTGGCTTCCAACCACTATCTGGGCACATCCCTCAGGGTTTGGCTGGAGCAAGGTAAGAGCCCAACCTGGGCATTTCAATTTTGCACCCTGAGCTCTGGAAGGTTCTCAACAGAGCCAGGAGGAATCAACCAAACTGCTAGGTAGACATGATGATGTCACTCCTGTGCCTGCACAGGGAATTCACGGCTGTGGCACAATGCTCTGAAAGTATGGCATCGTCCATTCAGACCGCAGTACAACTGCGCCAGTGACATCACCAGCCGTTACACATGTAAACATCTCTTAGACAGTACACGTTTAGGAAATATTAATTGTACTTACAGGTAAGCCTTAATTTAGGCTTACCTGTAGGTACAAGTAAAAAAGCTGACTTTGCTACCACTTTAAGGAGGACCTAACATTAAAATTCACACTTCACATGAATTAATAGGTAACATATCATGGTTAAATAAATCACATGACTATTTTGAGTTAGCTAAAATGTCTTGTATGCCAAGAACATAAACCCTCAAGGGTACTATCACACCTGCCAATGCACCCTGTGTGGTATCAGCTGGTAAAAACCAGTGTGGATTCCTATGATTAGCTGTGAGTAGGCAGCCCCATTGAAAGCAAAGGGAGGCTGTCGGCTCTCGCAGCTAATCACCCACACTTGCATGTAATGGATCAAGCAGCGATCCTATGCCAGTGATTGGCCCTGGATGCAAACTGCCTGCACACAGGACCAGTCACTCACATGTGATCTCTGCTTTAGCGATTCCATGCAAGTAGGCATGATTAGCTGTGAGAGCCAGCAGCCTACCATTGCTTTCACTGGGGCTGCCTACTAACAGCTAATCATGGAAACCCCCTCGGGTTCTCACAGCTGATAACACACAGGGTGCATCTGCAGGAGAGTGTTGTTACTTAGAACAGAAAATATCCTGTGCACCACCTTATTTGAAGACAAAGGAAAAAGCAAGCAATAGGTTGCCAGCTAGCCCTTCAAAGTGATCACACTCCACTTTGGAAAAATCATTCTGAGGAAGTCTGGAATTGGATGACATGCATCAAAGGGGACGAGCCTTTATGCCAATGACATCATCATGTTAATTACACAGCTCCAACATACAGGAGAGTGGTAAGCTGGAATTTACATTATTAATTTTATTATACAGGATTTATATAGGGCCAACAGTTTGCTCAGCGCTTTACAATATAAAGGGAGACAATACAGCAACAATACAGTTCAAAACAAGAGGGTTAGGAGCAGGGGCGGACTGACAACTCATGGGGCCCCCGGGCAATAGGGGATCATGGGGCCCCTGTGTCCTTGACCAAACTCAAAAAAGCCTATGAAAAAGGTACCAGGGGCATCTCATGGGGCCCCCTACTGACCCCGGGCCCTCGGGCAGTGCCCGAGTTTCCAAATGGTCAGTCCAACCCTGGTTAGGAGGGCTCTGCTCCTTGGAGCTTACAATCTAAGAGAAATTTACAATGACATCATCATGGTAATTACACTCCAACATACAGGAGAGTGGTAAGCTGGAATTTACATGAGTAATTTTATTATACAGGATTTATATAGCGCCAACAGTTTGCTCAGCACTTTACAATATAAAGAGAGACAATACAGCAACAATATAGTTTAATACAAGAGGGATAGGAGGGCCCTGCTCCTTCGAGCTTACAATCTAAGAGAAAATTTCATTGCTTAAAAAGACTGGATGATTGGTGGCATCTGTGTTCAAGATGATACATTGTCATCTTCTTGATGTGAGTGCCCAATGACAGAAGCCTTTGTTTTACGTGAGCTCATTCACACAATACAAAAACGTCTGTGAATGGACAGCAGAGGGCAGGGGAGGGGCATAGCTGTTCTGCATGCTTTTCCCCTCTCAGGTCCCTGAGTGTCTCTCCAGCTGAGCAATAAACCTGTCAGATATAAATAATAGAGATAAGACCAGTGGTGGCATGCACCTTGTTGGACTTAACTCATAAGGGGTTATTTACTAAAACTGGTGAGTGGAAAATCTGGTGCAGCTGTGCATGTAAAACCAATCCGCTTCCAGGTTTTTTTAGCCAAAGCTTAACTGATCAAGCTGAAGTTAGAAGCTGATTGGCTACCATGCACAACTGCACCATATTCCGAGTGCTCCAGTTTTAGTAAATCATTTCCATAATGTGCCTACACTTTTTACAAACTTCCAGGAATTCAGCTTTAATGGGCCACATTGTCTCTTACAAACCTTCATCTACATATATGCTTTCTCTTTATTCTTACCTCCCTGTTTGGTCCGAGTGCCGGGGAATCTGTCTCTAAGCAGATATTCTCCAGTGGAATCTGTCTTATTAGCTTCTCTCTCTGGAGAAACAATGAAGCATAAAACAGTTGTAGATCTTAATAATCATGGCTTATACTTTAAGCAGAGAGATGCAGCAAGACTACATCTAACAATCAGGCCTGATCTCAAGCCATAATAGAAAAAGATCAGTATCCACAGTAATCCATAATAAATTGGTTGCCATTGCTGACCTGCCCAGTTGACATTCTGATACATCAACTTGGGACAAGTGAGGAGATCAAAAAAGTCAGAACTCTTAATCTACATATTTATTCTGAGACAGTAACATAGAAAGTATTGAAGCCATTGGATTAGCATGACAACTAGGGAACTAGTGCTCTCTGAGGTCAGTAGTAATGATGACTTCTTTTATTAACTGCTGTCATCTTCACCCTCACTAATGAGTCACTACCACTGAACAAGTAACCATTGACTTTTTAGAGCTTAACCAGCAGCATACTTTTTACAGGTAAATAACTCAATAAAACTCAACTCTAGGCTCAACTACCAATTCCCTATAGCACCCCGAGGATCCCTAGCAGTATTTTATGCTTTTTTTATTACTTACCTTTTTCCGAATTCTTTTGGCCAGTCATGTGATGATTGGGGTCCTCCTCCTTTTCATTCTTCACTTAGCGATGGGTGGACATATGTGCAACTGCAGAATGGATGGACCTTAAAGTGATTGAAAAGGAATTTTTTTTTTAAATCTCTACACTTACCTGCTCTGTGCAATTCCATTGCACCGGCCCTGAAACTCCTCTTCTTGGGTCACCCACTGGGGCTCCTGGCTCCTCCTCTCTGTCCAGTGCCGCTTCCCATGGGTGCACTTGTGCATGCTTGCTCCCGAGCCCTGCTGCTGCGTCCATTGACACAGACAACAGGACTCGGCCCTGCCCCCGCTCCCTCATCATTGGCTTTGATTGACAGCAGAGGGAGCCAATGGCTCCCAAAGCCCCAGCAAAGCCAGTGAGGCACAGAAATGAGGGTAGAGAAGAGATGCAGACATGCACAGCACTGGATCAAATGAGGGCTCAGGTAAGTAAGAGGGGTGTGAGGTCAAAACTGATGCCTAAACATTTTTTACCTTAATGCAAGGAATACATGAAGGTAAAAAATGTTTAGGCTTTAGAACCACTTAAATGCCCACATGTTGCACTCATGTGTCCAAGGTGGCCGAGGATTCTGTACTGAGAACATGTTCACTGTGTGCTCTCAGCACGAGGAATGAGCCGTCACAGACAGCTTCTGTCCATTGGGATGAGTTCCTGATCATGTGACCACTGTAACGGGCAATCACAGTGATCACATGATTGGGAAGTCCATCCTGCCACCAGGCATTAAGACCTAGTTAAAGGGCTGCTGGGAAGGAGTTAATGATGCTCTGTGATTACATCAGTTCTGTTCTCTATACCCTTACACAGTAACTGCAGCCTACCATGGGAGTGGGCCCGAGACCCCCTGAACTCATACTATCTTCTTACTCTTTTGAGTTGACTTGAATGATGCTGGCTGCTATTTAACCCAAAAGCCTGGGGACATCTTGGGCCTAAATAACAGCTCTGTGAGGGATGGCTGGATTGAAGGTGAGTATAGCAGACTGAACCTGTTTTAATTCTTTTTTACCTACAAGGGGCATTTAAAGAAAAAAAAAACAGCCCAAGGTTGGGCTTTAGGTAGTAAAGTCAGGATCAGGACAACAGCTCTGTAGCTTGCACTAGCCGGAAAAACAAATCCTAAACAAGTTCAAATTTTGTAAGATTCTAAGTGTCTTCTACCATTATGCAACATCCCACAAAACAAATACTAGTTTGTGGTATAATCCTTTTTATTTTATTTGTCAATTATTTATTTCACTAATCAACTTTTTCCTAGTCCTAAACAGTTGCAATGGGTGCACTAATTGGCTACACATATTACTATCTGATTGTCCAAACTCTCTTTGGTGACTTCCATGAATGATCTACTCAGTGCATAACCAGTCAAGTAGGCCCTCACACTAAAAAGCTGTGGGAGATTGTAGACACATTTAGGCCAATAACACTCTGTCAATAACAGCAATCAGGGTCAAAAAATGCTATTCCTATAGGTTGAGAGATTTCTGACCACCTGTGTCTGAGATGAAGTCAGGAGTATAGGGGCAGGTCATGCAGAGCTATACAGCTGCCTTGGGTGTGGAAACTCTATACTGTTCTTGGCCGAAGCAGATGCTTGGTTTGATGCCAGAGCTGTGCTTATATTAATATCTTACCTGATTATTTTTGGTAACTGCGGGGGGAAAGGAGAAGAAGTACCCGGCCTTCACACCCTCCAAGGCAGCTGAAGGGCGGCCAGCAAAATTGTGTAGCAAAGCTTTTTCAACACCTGGAATTTATACAGGAACATATCACTACCAACATTAATTAAACCTTCTCCCTCCCCATTTTTCATTTCATATCACTTTATTGAGCTGTATCAAAAATAAAACAACGAAACACAATATGGCTGGTAAAAGTAGAATACTGCAGATAGAATCATTTTGTGTCAGTAGAAGCCTAACCTTGGTGTTGGTGGATGTTTATTGCCAAGCTGTGATGACTCATTGCAAAGAAGGACAATGGGGTGGGGGGAATCTACTGTACGTTTGCTCTGAGTTCTCTCTGAGTACACGCGAGAGAATATTTAATGCTAGCAAAGAACCTAACTCCACTATGATCTACATATTTACTTATTTATTGATTATTACAGGTACTTATATAGCGCTGTCAATTTACACAGAACTTTACATATACACTTACCGGCCACTTTATTAGGTACGCCTGTTCAATTGCTTGGTAACACAAATTGCTAATCAGCCAATCACATGGCAGCAACTCAATGGATTTAGGCATCTAGACGTGGTGAAGACAACTTGCTGAAGTTTAAACTGAGCTCAGAATGAGGAAGAAAGGAGATTTAAGTGACTTTGAATGTGGCATGGTTGTTGGTGCCAGACGGGCTGGTTTCAGTGTTTCAAAAACTGCTGATCTACTGGGATTTTCATGCACAACCATCTCTAGGGTTTACAAAGAATGGTCCAAAATAGAGAATATATCCATTGAGCGGCAGTTGTGTGGACAAAAATGTCTTGTTGAGGTCAGAGGTCAGAGGAGAATGGGCAGATTGGTTCGACATGAGAGAAAGGCAACAGAAACCCACATGGAAGAAAAATATATTTAAAATATATTTTAAAAATGTTCTTCCCAAATATATTGACATATATTTGAATTACTACAATTTTGTCCATATTCAATATATTTCAATATATATATATATATATATATATATATATATATATATATACTGTATGTTGAAATGCATTTTTATTACAAAATATATGAAATATATTTTTAAAAATACATGTTCAAATATACTGTATGTCTTTAACCACTTGCCTACAGGGCACTTATACCCCCTTCCTGCCCAGGCCAATTTGCAGCTTTCAGCGCAATCACACTTTGAATGACAACTGCGCGGTCATGCAACACTGTACCCATATGACATTTTTATCATTTTTTTGAGACAGATAGAGCTTTCTTTTGGTAGTATTTAATCACCTCGGGGTTTTTATTTTTTGCTAAACAAACCAAAAAACAACTGAAAATTTTGAAAAAAAAAAGTTCTCTTAGTTTTTGTTATAACATTTTGTAAATAAGTGATTTTTCTCCTTCAGTGATGTGTGCTAATGAGGCTGCAGTGATGGGCACTGATAGGCTGCACTGATGGGCACTGATAGGTGGCACTGATGGGCACTAATGAGGAGGCACTGGTAGGTGGCACTGATGGGCATTGACAGGCATCACTGATGGGCACTGAAAGGCAGCACTCATATATGGCACTGATAGGCAGCACTGATAGGTGGCACTGACTGGCACTGTTAGGTGCACTGATAGGCGGCACTGATGGGCACTGATTGGCAGCACTGACTGACATTGATAGGCAGCACTGACTGGCAGCACTGATAGGTGGCACTGAATGGCAGCACTGATAGGTGGCACTGAAAGGCAGCTCAGATGGGCACTGATATGTGGCATTGATGTGCACTGGCAGGCACTGATATGTGCAATTGATGTGGCACTGATGGGCACTGACAGGTGGTATTGATGAGCACTGACAGCTGGCATTGATGGACACTGACAGGTGGCACTGCTGGGGCTACACTGACCATCAGTTCCCTGATGATCAGTGTACATGTCCCCTCCGAGGAATGCCAATTACCGGCTCTCCTCTCCTCACAAGCTGTCAGTGTGACAGCTCATGAGGAGAGAAATGCCGATAACCGGCATTTCCTTATTTACATGCGATCAGTTGTGATTGGACACAGCTGATCACATGACCGAGCTGTCGTCCTCGGCTCTTTCCATTGATTGGTGATCCGCTGTGTCCGAGGGACACAGCGCAGCACCGATCGCCGCACTGCGTGCCCCCGGAGATATATATTGCATGTTGAAATGCATTTTTTATATATTACAAAATATATGAAAAATATTTTTAAAAATATATATTTTTTAAATATATTCTTCCGATTTTTTTTAACCTATAGAAAAGTCATTTTAACATATATTTTTACATATATTTGTAAATGCATTCCAAAAATGTAGATTTGTATTATTAAAGACATACATTATATTTGAAATGTATTTTTAAAAATATTTTTCATATATTTTGTAATAAAAATGCATTTCAACATGCAATATATATATATATATATATATATATATATATATATATACTGTATATATATATATATATATATATATATATATATATATATATATATAGATATATTGAAATATATTGAATATGACCAAAATTTTAGTATTTCAAATATATATCAATATATTTGGGAAGGATATTTTTAAAACATATTTCAAGTATATTTTTCTTTCATATGGGAACTCATGTCAATATCGACCAAAATCTCTGAGAAATGTTTCCAACACCTTGTTGAATCTATGCCATGAATAATGAAGGCAGTTCTGAAAGAAAAAGGGGGTCCAACCCGATACTAGCAAAGTGTACCTAATAAGGTGGCTGGTGAGTGTATATTGTACATTAACATCAGTCTCTGTCCTCCAGGAGCTTACAATCTAAGGTCCCTAACTCACAATCATACATACACATATTAGGGCCAATTTAGACAGGAGCCAATTACCCTACCAGCATATCTTTGGAGTGTGGGAGGAAACTAGAGTACCCAGAGGAAACCCACGCAAGCAAAGGGAGAACATGCATATGCCAGGCAGGTAGTGCCATGGTTGGGATTTGAACTGGCAACCCCAGTGCTGACCCTAGGCAGAAATGCTAATCACTTAGCCACTGTGCTGCCCCATATGTACTTACAATTTTCTCTTAGCACCCCTGCAAAGCCCCACATATACCTGTTGATTCTGTGAACAAGACCACCTTTCTGTGATAGTATGGCAACAGTGCTGCACTGCTCCTGAATTCAGAGTAGAGTTGCCTCTCTCATGTAGGCTGTACCTGCTTGCACTATAGCGGGATGAATAAAATGTTGCATGGGTGTGGCTATCAGCCAAGGGGCTGCTGATTCAAAAGCTTGTAGCTTGTCAATCAGCACCTGGCCACACCTAGTCCTGTCCATTGCTTTCTGCATTGGCAGCCCTGGCTCTGTGGCTCAAACCCCCCACTGTCAGCTGCAGTGTCTGGAAGGGGGTGCGTGTTAAATACAACTGAAGGGGCATTTGGCTCGGTCAGGGAAAGTAAAGAACATTTTTTTGTTTACTTTCTGGGTCTTGTGCATCACAAAGTAACTGGATTTGGTACATGTCTAAACTGGCATACAGGAGCCTTTAGTTGTACTTTAACAGTGCAGAGAAGGTGATCCTGGCCCACATACCTCTACCTACCATTGTTAATAATGCTTTCAAGCCTACGTTTATGAAATGAATCTGTAAACCTTACCTTGCTCTTTCAGAAATGCTATTGTTTGTCTTCCAGCTGAGCGAGAATGGACATTTCTGTCAAAATCAGAATGTTAATGTTATAAAGGAAAAAAACACTTCTGAAACTGAGAGAAGCAAAACAAGACCACATCATCCTTTTTAAATAAACTTTTTTTTCCTGAAACTTATAGTGTTCCAAACTTCCAACTGCCATCTATATATGCAGAATTCGACTCTATATTCCTTTAAGGGATCTCTCCTACTCAGCATGTAATAACTAAACCAGGAAAAAAATCTCAGCTTGCATAGCGGAATTTGCAAAAGGTGGGCAAAGACACAATTTTTTGCAGACATGAAATTCCCTGGCCATACATTGTTTAACACGTAAATAGGAGAGGAAGATGTCTAATCAAGAACCATAGGCTGCTCTACGGAGGGTAAACTAAGCTTCCCATGACCCTACCCCTTGTAGAGTGGCTCTTTCGCCCCATGGCAATTTGTCTTTATTTCTATGTACTCACTGAATACTGCCTGTGAGGCAATACCGTCCTTCTGTTTATGGTTGGATATCTCAAACTGGTCCACTTGCAGGCTAAAGGCGTTTATATTCTTTTTTTTCTATATTGCAGGGCTTGAAAAAGCCACTCACCCGCTCGCCAAATGCGAGGAGAAATTCCTCTGTGGCAAGCGGTGTGGCAAGAGGTCCTCTTTCCTACGCTGAGAGGAGACACCTTCTCCACTGCCGTGGGGGACTCGAGGCCCGCTCTCAACCCCCTTGGGGAACACGAGGCCCGCTCTACAACTCCTTGGGGGACACGAGACCCGCTCTCCACCGCCTTGGGGGACACGAGGCCCGCTCTCCACCGCCTTGGGGGACACGAGGCCCGCTCTCCACCGCCTTGGGGGACACGAGGCCCACTCTCCACCGCATTGGGGGACACGAGGCCCGCTCTCCACCGCATTGGGGGACACGAGGCCCGCTCTCCACCGCATTGGGGGACACAAGGCTTGCTCTACACCGCCTTGGGGGACACGAGGCCGGCTCTACACTGCCTTGGGGGACACAAGTAAGGTTTGTGCCTGGCTAGAAGGTCTGGACTCTAAAATTTAAACCCTGCTATTGTATGTAAATTTTCAAGAAAGATTAACCATAACTAAGAGACAACTGTCCGTCCTCGAACCCTGTGGCAGCCTTTTGTGTAAATTGGCCAATGCCGAAGCAGGACATGAGTAGTTAACAGATCCTTCCATCTTCTTCCTTGAGAAAAGAAATATCAACATCCACTCCCATAGAGGCTTCGGCCCCATGTACATGGGACACTTCTGAACAATGGAAACTGACTGCAGGAAAACATAGGTTAAAAAACGTCTGTTTAGCTGCATTTGCATAACGCGGTTATGCACGTTTATGTGCTTTTGCGTTTAGAAGTGTTTTTTAAAGCTGAGCACAAGAGAACCTCCCAAATGCCCAGAATGCACTGAAAAGTGGTAAATTAATAACTATTTCAGACTGTTTCAGAGAAATACAGAGAGTAGGCGCAGAGACAGCAGTATGTGTTGAAATTAGCTTAGGTTTTTGTTGCTCCTTAACATTTCTTTTGTTTCCAATTGAGGGAAAGGTGTCTGGTGGAGTGAGTCATTAAGGTCACCTGGCAGGGGGAATTTGAGGTGTGAATGATCATTAACATATCTTTTGTTTCCAAGGGTGGGAGAGGTCTGAAGTGTGAATTGGTCATTACAATGTGTGAGGAGCTTGGTAGAAACATCCTGTTTTCAGTGTTTTGTCCATCTGAGTACCTTGAAAAAGCTTTGCATGCATTTTTCATGATTAAATTTACAGCATCAGGAAGTGGAAGAGTTAAAAAAATTTTCAGACGCAAACGCTTATAAACGCGATTTGCCACGTTTACAAGCATTTTGCATTTGAAATGCTGATAAAATCGACTGCTGAATGCAAGTTTTTTTTTTTTTTAAAACTGCTGTAAATTCAAATGCCTGTAAATGACTGTAAACAAAGATGTGTACATGGACACATAGGAAAACATTAGGGAGAGTTCAGGGGCTGCTGAAAAAAACGCTGAACAGCTCCTAAACGTGAGTTTATCAGCTGCAGTGTACATGAGCCCTTACTGTTGTTTGTGTAGCCCAAGCTATCCTATAGAGATGAACCAATGCCAATGAGCTATGCATTGCTGGGGCTGCAAAGAGTTCAGGTCAGGCTACTTGGTGCTTTAAGACTTTTGGATTCCAGTCTGCTAGGGGCTACACAAAAGAAATCTGATTGCTGTAAAAATAATTACTTTCCTTTCAACTATTTTGCCCATCTAACTCAATGTGCATAATACAATTCCAAAGGATTTGTACATTTTGCTATGTTACCCTTCTTTACTGTTATTTTATTATTTCTAAACAATTTTAATTTTACAGGAAAACATTTTTACAGGGTTCTGTTGAAACAGTACAGAAGAGAATGCTTGCTTTCAGACTTTGTGTCTCTAACTGAATCTCGATAGGACCCCTGGGTGGGGAGAGAGGCAGGCAGGGGGGAGAGAGGGTAATAAGACATTCATGTTATGACTCATTCAGTTTGTGTATAAATTAGTGTGAGCTATGGGGGTCTGTAAGCAATGTGAAAAGTGAAGGAATTAAAAGGGAACTATAATGGTTTAATTTTAATTATTTTAAAGGTTTTTTTTTTTTTTTATCGATGCTTTATATCTGTACGATTCACCGTAGACAAAATCTTTCATTTACAAACCGGCATATAATAGACAACCCAGGATTTTCTGAGCACTATGGGTCATCCAAAGAAAGAGTACAGCAATAGGTATCTCCTTTCAGAAAATTATGACTCTCACTGAAACTTTGGACAGGGTGTACAGGAGGGAGAAGTGATAAGGGGAAGGAGTCACTGCTCTGACTCCTTCATTTGTGCCTGTACATTTAAGTTTCAGCTACTGAACTCTGTAAACAGTAGGATTTTTCAACAGAGGGACTAAGGAAATTGTGCAAATGAGCCTAAAGCTCCACTTGACTGGTAATATACAGTACATATGAAATATTTATGTGCAGTATTCCATATTAACCTGACTATATTCTATATAGTATACATTCTATGCATGAAGGTAAAAAACCTTCTCTGTGCAGCTCCCCCAGCTCCCTCAATACTTACCTGAGCCCCATTGCGATCCAGCAATGTGCACGACATCCTTGGCTGTCCCGGGTCTCTGCCTCCTCATTGGCTGAGACAGCAAGCGGTAGCCATTGGCTCCCACTGCTGTCGATCATAGCCAGTTAGCCAATGAATAGAGAGTGTGGGCGGGGCCATGCCACGGCTCCTTGTGTGAATGGACACAAGGAGCAGCGGGTGCCCCCGTAGCAAGCTGCTTGCTGTGGGGGCACCCAACAGAAAGGAAGAGCCAGGAGTGCAGGCAAGGGACTTGAGAAGAGGAGGATCCAGGCTGCTCTGTGCAAAACCACTACACACAGCAGGTAAGTATAGACATGTTTGTTATTTTACAAGAAAAAAAAAATTAACCTTTAGTATTTAAAGCAAATACCTACTTACATTTTTAGCCTTGTACATAAAAACAATTACAAAAACACTATAAATCCTCTTTAATACATATTTCAGAAGTTCATACTGACACAGGCAGATCCAATCTTTTTGCAAAATCCAGCTGTAGCTTTAAAACTTTTATCTGCTCTTCCTTCTCTCTAGCAGTTGGAGTAAGCCAAGGAGTGAAGTCTAAGCCGATCTATGTACAAAAGAAAGAGGACACATTTTTTAAAAATGACAATAGATATGGGTGCTATACATGAGTTCAGGGCCATGCCAGGGGCAGGTGGTCCCTGAGGCAGTCATTTTGCCAACTACAGTTCCTCACCGTTGTTGGGCACAGGTGGCCACATACACCATAACAGTCAATGATGCTAAGGGGCCCAGGGGCTAAACATACAGAAAGCTTAAAATGCACTAAGAACAGAGTGTATGATATGGGCGCTCCGGGCCTCAGTGCCACAACCCACTGTGCCTCCATGAGTGCCATCTGAGGCACCTCAGATCAGGGCTTGAGTGGATGAAGGAGAAGATTGACAGACATAGGCAAGAAACACAGATTTAGCTCTTTTAAACACAAACTATATTAGTTTATGGTCTATTTTGCCAACCCCCAAAACAAGAATGTACTGCACTATACTATGGTATTGCATTGTACCAGTCCTTAGATGTGGAAGCTGCATTAGTTTTCTTTTTTAATGTTTTCCCCTTTTATTTCACCTGGTAATTCTTGGAAGTGCCCGCTCACTATTCTCTATCCATGGAAGAGGCCAAGGTTGCCATCCAGTCTGTTTGCCTTTGTTTATCAAAATTACATGGGGGGGGGGGGGGGGTGAGGAGATCAGTAGTTTACTGAAGGAAGAAAAAAATGTTTTATGCTTCTAGATCTGCTCACAGACTGCAACAAGGACACTTCATTTCTGGCAGGATCAACAGGTATTTTCTGTACTTGCTGAAAATTATCTTAGCCTGAACACTTAAACTAATGCAGCTAACAAATCTACGAACTGGAATATTGCAATATATTATTATTATTATACAGGATTTATATAGTGCCAACAGTTTACACAGCACTGTACAATATAAGGGGGACAGTACAATTACAATACAGTTCAATACAGAAGAAATTTTTGTTCTTGGGTTTAGTTATCATTTAGTTGTTTTTACCAGATAAATTATATTTTAATTACACTTATAAACACGGAATACAGTATGTATTTATGACATGATGTTTGCAGAGCCTTCTGGGTTGTTTAATAAGGAGTGTTGTTCACTTGGGCTGCCTCTTAGTGAGAGTAGAAAATGTCCCATCATCAGTGGGAGTAGACTCAGACTTCGTGGTCGGTGGGATTAAAAAAATTACATAGTGCCTGTGGTCAGTAAGAGGAGGAATAGTGCTCCTTCATTGCTATTAGTTGGAGGATTAGTGCTCAATCGTTGGTGTCAGTGGGAGGAATAGTGCCCCATTGCTGGTGATAGTGGAAGGTATGGTTCATCATTGTTGGTGTCAGTGGGAGGAATAGTGCTCCATCATTGGTGTCAGTGGGAGGAATGGTGCCCCATCATTGGTGTCAGTGGGAGGAATAGTGCCCCATCATTGGTGTCAGTGGGAGGAATAGTGCCCCATTGCTGGTGATAGTGGAAGGTATGGTTCATCATTGTTGGTGTCAGTGGGAGGAATAGTGCCCCATCATTGGTGTCAGTGGGAGGAATAGTGCCCCATTGCTGGTGATATTGGAAGGTATGTTTCCTCATTGTTGGTGTCAGTGGGAGGAACCTTATTATTATTATACAGGATTTGTATAGCACCAACAGTTTGCGCAGCGCTTTACAATATAAAGGGAGACAATACAGCTACAATACAATCCAAACAAGATGATTAAGAGGGCCCTACTCATAAAAGTTTACAATCTAACAGGGTGGGGCAAGTGGTACAAATGGTTATAACTGTGGAGGATGAGCTGATGGAAGTGATGTCTATCCGAAGGCATGATAGGCTTCCGTGAAGAGATGAGTTTTCAGGGATTGCCTAAAAGCAGCCAGAGTAGGGGATAGCCGGACAGATTGAGGTAAAGAGTTCCAGAGGATGGGAGAGGCTCTGTCAAAGTCTTGGAGACGAGCATGGGAGGAGGAGACAAAGGAGCTTGTGAGCAGGAGATCATGAAAGGAGCGGAGAACATAGCCACATGGGCCAGATAAAGGCATGCAAAAGGCAAAAGTCACAGATTGGAAACCATCGAGATAGTCCCTGTTCACGTACATTGCAGTGACAGGAATTTTTACACATTTGAAGACAGTCACTGCTAGGACACAGAGAAAACATTTGTTTTCTATGTGCCCTGTTCACATTGCAATGCAGCCTGAAGCTGCAATAAAATTCAGATATGTACTGTAAGTGCAGTAATATGCACTTTATTGCAGCCAACAGAAAAGGGCCACATGTCACTGTACAGCAGTGCAGCACACCACACCGCTGTATGAATGAAGTCTCACATAAAGGTCACACACAAAAAAAGGGAGCTGTGTGATGCAATAAAACATGTATTACAGCACCCTCTATCACTGGCTCACTGCAGCTGCAATGGAAAGCTGCCCACACAATAAACAGCTGCAGCTTAGTGTGTGGCCAGTGTGAACCAACCCTTGGAGGATCATGTGTACCAAAGAGTTGACTTCACAAATTTGCAAGGAAGATTCCTATTCTTGTTCCTGTCCCATACAAACTCCAAATAAATCAATTTTGTGTTATTATTATTTAATATCTAAACTGCCAAGATATATATTCATCCTGTTACTGGCACATGTTTTACACTTCCTTACCTCTCCAATAGCAACTAGATCTTTTTGGCACTTTTCAAACCATATAAGAGCGGGCTCCAAATCCTTCAAATAAATAGACAATAAAGTAAAGACATGAAGACATTTATAAAAAGGAAAATACAGTGTACTTTTAAGCGAGCATTTACATTGAGTTGTTATTGCCATGTTTTCCTCATAGTGAACCTGTATATTGCCCATATTTATTTATTAATGACAGGTACTTATATAGCGCCGTCAATTTACGCAGTGCTTTTTACATATATACAGTATATTGTAGATTCCCATTAGGCCCTAACCCTCAAGGGGCATACAATCTAAGGACCCTAACTTACATTGATACATACACATACTAGGGCCAATTTAGACAGGAGCCAATTAACTTACCAACATGTCTTTGGAGTGTGGGAGGAAACCGGAGTACCCGGAGGAAACCCATGCAGGCACAGAGAGAACATGCAAACTCCAGGCAGGTGGTGCCGAGGTTGGGATTCAAGCCAACAACCCTAGTACTGCCAGGCGGAAGTGCTAATCATTCAGTCACTGTGCTGCCCCCATATATTTGGTATCAGAGCTAATAAAGGGCTGAAATGTTGGTTCAATCTCTACTCCTAAACAATATCACATGGGTAAGTCACATGCTTACCCAGGACAAGTACCAGGTAATACCACCGCTCTTGGCAGCTGAACAGAGCAGCAGGGGAGAAATGTGAATATATATTGCTGGGGGCATGGAGGAATTCATATGGAGATGCTTGCTTTGTCCTGCATAGACAAAACACAGGTTTCCTTTAAGCCTAGGTTCACACTGATGCGATGCAAATCTGATGCGATTTTACAGTGCGATTTCACAGTGCGATATTTGTTGTGACAGGTGCGGTTCTAATGGGAGTTAATGTCATTTCTGAGGGGATTTGGCATAGCAGGAGATACAATTTTTTAACCAGATCAGAATCACACTGCATAGATGTGAACGGCTTTCATAACAAACAATGTTTTTTCAGATGACATGTGCACCTATCTATGCCTTTCAGATCAGATCTAATCCACGTAGAATTTGCATCAGTGTGAACCAGGACTTAAAGCAGAATTCCAAGCAAAAAATGTTTGTACTATGCAGTGGGTCTGTGCCTGCACTGCATGGGCTGACTGCTCATTTGTGTCTAGGGGTGATAAGTGCAAAGATATACTTACCTATCCTGCCAATCCTCCGAGCGCAAGACCGGTCCCTGCCGCTTCTGCCTCCATGCACGCTAGCAGTCTTGTGATTGGACTGTTCCTGATGTCATCACACCTATAAACTGGCTCCAGGCATGAGGACGCAAAGAACAGTCCACCACTGGACGTGGGGGAGCGCCGTTTTTGGAAGGTTCAAAGGACATGGTAAGTATAGTCTTTTGGGGTTCCCATGGACAAAACGAACAGGTAACCTATGCAGTGCAGGCACAGCCCCACTGCATGGGACAAAAAAAATTTACATGGAGTTCCGCTTTAAACTCCAACAAACATTAAAATTCTCACGTGGTGCTGCACTCACACTGCAAGGGTTAACTGTTTTCTTAGGTCTAGAGAACATCGAAAAGCAGATTTATTTACTCTGATCTTCGGCCCATCCATGCTGCTAGACCAGTGCTTGCACCGTCTTCTCCCCATGCTCCAACGATCTAAAGTCCTTTGGTGTTATCAAGACCAATGCAGGGACCATAGCTCTGCACTAGACATGAACATGCAAAAGAACAGTCCACCGCTGGAGAATTAGGGGAGCGCCATCTACTGTGGTAGTGGAGGATCAGGTAAGAAAAACTACTTTGATTCCCCCATATATTAAAGGAGCAGTGGAGCAGCTCTGCAAAGGAAGACATGGAAAAGCAAATTTATTTAATCTGATCTTCAGCTCATCCATGCTGCTAGACCAGTGCTTGCACCGTCTTCTCCCCATGCTCCAGCGATCTAAAGTCCTTTGGTGTTATCAAGACCAATGCAGGGACCATAGCTCTGCACTACACATGAACATGCAAAAGAACAGTCCACCGCTGGAGAATTAGGGGAGCGCCATCTGCTGTGGTAGTGGAGGATCAGGTAAGAAAAACTACTTTGATTCCCCCATAGATTAAAGGAGCAGTGGAACAGCTCTGCAAAGGAGAATTTCCAGATTTCCAGGGTTTGGCGTTGAACCCTTTCACTGCCTAATTAATTTACAGCTGGTGCCCAGGCCTGGATTCAGACATTTGTTGTGTTTTAGTTGAGATAAGAGGCTCTTCTGAAGTTTGTATAAAGTTATGGCTACAAATTCCATAGTTTGCAGGAGGAGGGGGGGAGATCACTGTTCATGAAAAAGAAAATGACTGAGACCTTAACAAGATGGCTGCCACCTACAGCTTCCATGTCCCTATAGCTCACAATCATTACAAGGAGTTCTGACTTTGCCCTTAAAGTGATTGTCAAGGCTTATTTTTTTTTTTAAATTAAAAAAAAAATAAAATGTAAGAAAAAAATAACAAACATGTCGTCTATACTTACCTGCTGAGTGTAGTGCTTTTGCACAGAGCAGCCCAAATCCACCTCTTCCTGGGTCCCCCACTACTGGCTATTCCCTCTTGTCGGGTGCCCACACAGCAAGCAGCTTGCTATGGGGGCACCCGCTGCTCTGTGTATCCATTCACACACGGAGCCGCAGCTCGGCCCCACCCCCTCTCTCTTCTCATTAGCTCACTGGCTGTAATTGACAGCAATGGGAGCCAATGTCTCCCGCTTCTGTCTCAGCCAATGAGAAGATGGAGTCCAGGGATAGCCGGGACTCCAATGGACATCGCTGGATCGAGAGGGGGCTTAGGTGAGTGTTGGGGGGGGGGGCTTGGGAGGATGCTGCACAGAGAAGGTTTTTTACCTTCATGCATAGAATGTATGAAGGTAAAAAAAACCTTGAGCCTTTACAACCACTTTAATTTACTATAATGATGTATATAATCATGTCCCATGTCAGTAAATCAAGCCAGAGGTTTAGCATAACTGATGGGCAATTTGTTAAAAGACAAATCTATGGAAACAATGGATTTCTGCAGAAATTAGCATTTCTTAGAAAAAAAACTGATAGTTCAAATAGTTTGGGACTGAATAACACAGTTCAATTACAAAGAAAAAAGTCTAAGAAAAGGGTTTCCTAAAAGGAACCCACACTGGGAAAAACATGTAAGCTGCCACTGCTTTCTATGTAAAAATACCAATTGCCTGGCTGTCTTTGGGTTCAATACTTTATGGGTCACTGACCCAATACAATCATGTAAGTCAAATCAGAACTTTCAATGTGAAAACTTATTTTAGGCAAGTTACTTAGAAGGTAATGAAGTCACAATATCAGCATTTTCAGAAAGAGATGTCATCATGCTACCCCCCACATATCATATAGTACAGTTTTTATTTAGAATTTTGGTAGTTTTTTATAGACTGCGAGGCTATCCTAGCTAGCATAAAGTAAGCTATAGCTGCAACTCTGCCAAAAGCTCCAACAACAGAGGACACTGAATAGAAACTACTAGATAAATGACATAACAATCACACTGACCGATGTGGCTGGCTGTCCTTAAATATACCGACCTTCATTGTAACACTGCGGGGGCCATCTCCATTATTCTGAATAGGGTGAACCCCAAAACATGGCATCAAAAAATCTGGATAGCTGTAAAATGAATTTAAAAAAATCAGGATACTTATAGAACAAAGGATTCACCAATAAACTAGAATCTCAAGGTGAGGAAATATGGAAGTGTGGCGAATATGGTTCAAACCTCTTTCTTACTGACCATTGTGTATTGACCAAAGTTGTGTTAGAGGCCATATGAAATAAAGTAGAATTAAAGGCAAACTTTTTTTTCTTGGATTGAGTAAGGGAGGATTATAACCTCCGTCATTTTTATTTTTGCTGTTTGTGTCCCATTGGGGAGATTTCCCTTCACTGCCTGTCCCATAGCCAAAACAGGAAGTGATAGCAAATCCCTCCAAAGTGATGGAAACCCTGGTTGTCACCAGAACTACTGTCTCCATTGGAAGATTCCTCTTTGTGGCTGATTCAGAGCACAGACGGGTTGTGCAGATAAAGGCACATTGAGGAAGATTTCTGCCAGATCCATGCATCGGATCAAGAAAGCAGCTGCTAAACTACCATTACATAGTAGCAAACAGATATTTGAAGCTGCTGGTGCCTCTGGAGTCCCACGGACATCAAGGTGTAGAGTCCTCCAGAGTCTTGCAACTGTGCATAAACCTTCTATTCGGCCACCACTAACCAATGCTCACAAGCAGAAACGTCTGCATTGGGCAGAAAAATACATGAAGACTAATTTTCAAAAAGTCCTGTTCACTGATGAGGGCCGTGCAACCCTGGATGGTCCAGATGGATGGAGTAGTGGATGGTTGGTGGGCAGCCACCCTGTTCCAACAAGGCTGCGACGTCAGCAAGGCGGTGGTGGAGTCATGTTTTGGGCCGGAATCATGGGAACAGAGCTGGTCAGCCCCTTTAGGGTCCCCGAAGGTGTAAAGATGACCTCTGCAAAGTATGTGGAGTTTATGACTGACCACTTTCTTCCCTGGTACAGAAGGAAGAACTATGCTTTCCGTAATATAATCATCTTCATGCATGACAATGCACCATCTCATTCTGCAAAGAATATCTCTGCATCAATGGCTGCTATGGGGATAAAAGGAGAGAAAGTCATGGTGTGGCCTCCATCCTCCCCTGACCTCAATCCTATTGAGAACCTTTGGAGCATCCTCAAGCAAAAGATCTATGAGGGTGGGAGGCAGTTTACATCCAAACAGCAGCTCTGGGAGGCTATTCTGACATCTTGCAAACAAATTCAAGTAGAAACTGTCCAAAAACTCACAAGTTCAATGGATGCAAGACTTGTGAAGCTGCTATCAAATAAGGGGTCCTATGTTACAATGTAACGTGACCTGTTAAAATGTTTAAAAAGTTAAAATGTTGTTAAAAATTTGATTGAAATAGCTTTTGATTTCAGTAAATATGCTGCAAACACAACAAATGACAATTTTCAGTTCTTTACAACCTATAAAGTGTTTTGAAACTTACTGTGCGTAATAATTTGGAACAGTGCATTGGAAGGTTTTTATGTTTTAAAAAAATACTGTTATCATTAGGAGGTTTGTTCAATAAAATGTGAATTGTACTCTTAATAGTTGATAACATGAGAATTATGCTGACTGTTATTTACATCAATTATTTAGGTAAATGAGAAAAATATCATTTGCATAATAATTTGGAACACGGTGTATATGGAATATACACTGTGGAACTTAAGGGGTTAATCCTCTGCATTGTGTAAAAAAGTTGTTTGAGCCTGTCTTCTCTGATCCTCCCCTTCTTCTACTGCCCCCAGTTCATCTGCTGATAGTACAGAGCTCTAGGAGTCACTCTGCACATGCTCAGTTTTGTGTGCATTGCAAGAGAGTTTTTCTTTCCTTTGGGAGAATGCATGTGATCAGCACACGGCCAATCAGCACTGTCCAGACAGAGGGTCAGGAGTTAGGCAGCTTCATAGGACAGTCAGAGCAGAATGAAAAACTTACTACTTCCTACAAGCTTCAACCAGTGCTCAGCTGGACACTGATAGAAGTCACAAGAGTGCTCTAACTGCTGATGAGAAAGGGTATTTATCAGTTTTTATTATTGACATAATTGCATTTCCATGTTGTGTGTACTGTGGGAGATCAGATATAGTGAATGCAGGTCCAGGGAGATCAGATATAGTGAATGCAGGGTGCGGGGAGATCAGATATAGTGAATGCAGGGTCCGGGGAGACCAGATATAGTAAATGCAGGGTCCTGGGTTTAGTAATACTTTATTGTACAAAACATGGGGCTGGTAGGCGTTTACACTGCTCATGTGATTTATCATTATTATATCTTGATTTAGTTATCAGCAGTGCAGCACTTTTCTATTCATTTAACATTTGTTGGTGTGGGAACACATTCTAGGTGCTTGCAGCAGCTTGAGTAGTTAGGCTTGAGGTATATCAGATATTGTTGGCAGAGCTGAGATTCTCTTCTTTTGTAATGTACAAAACATGATCTTTTTTCCAATGCAGTGCACAGCATGTAGGTTGTGATGCTCTGCAGTGTGGGTGTGTTTCCCAGTACTGTAGTAGTACAGCATTGAAAAACACTGCAGTTCATGCGTTGACTAACAGTAATGCGCAGTAAAATATTCATTATGCCCATATTCCTGAAATTCCACAAACAAGAAAATACTGCATTATGGCCATTATGGGGAATATTTGCAATTGTTAAGTTAACAACACCCCGAAAGCGGTTTACAAAACGCGGTGCAATGTGCAGAATCGGATAACATAGGTGTGAATACCCATGCGATCCGATTCTAGTGCAGACCCAAAAAAGGATCCTGCACCTTTTGGGTTCAGGTGCAGTGCGATTAAATCCATAGAAAATGTATGGCTCCAATCGCACCGCACACAAATCGCATGTGATTTGCACAGGAATGTGGTGCGGTTCCTGCTCAAATCACATGCAATATACCGCACCGCATATATGTGAACCCGGGCTTAATCAATTTAGGAAATCTGCACATTGGCTGGTACCACTGTCTTTGGAACAGAAGCACTGGCAATGCTCAGCTGAACCCTCTGCATACCTTTCTGAAAGTTGAATGAGCCTTTCAAACTCTCGGCAGTGTTCTGTAACAGAAACAAGAGCGCGGATTCCTTCCTAGACAAAACCAAAAAAATCAGTACGTGATAAAAGTATTGTTATTGTATATTTGACTCCTGACATAAAATCATGGCCTTGCTTATCTTCCTTGATCTCTCTAGAATTTCCTTTGTGTCCTTGAAAAGGAAATGGCATCTGTTAGTTTTAGTTGTTTTATAAACACACAAAAAAAGAAGCACAGCGGGGGCCCTCTGTTTTTTTATTTTTTTGCTTATTTATTCAATTGTTAATTTAAAACAAACATTTGTTGCTAATTTGGATAACTTCCGAATGAATGAATGATGACAGGCCAAATCAATGGAAAGGAAATATCAATGGTGTAGATGTAGAACATCCCAGGACCGGGCATAAGAGAGGGATGTAGACGATGACCTGGGGAGATTTTTTTGCCCTTTTAACCCTCTGATCGGTTGCACGGAGGTGCAGCCAGTAAATTGGTCAGGTTCATAGACCATCACAAATACAGTAGTGCAATGCATACTTTCAAATATTATTCTGAACACATATAAAGCTTACAGATTCCCATCCCCAGGATATACACTATATTGCCAAAAGTATTGGGACACCTGCCTTTACACGCACATGAACTTTAATGGCATCCCAGTCTTAGTCTGTAGGGTTCAACATTGAGTTGGCCCACCCTTTACAGCTGTAACACCTTCAACTCCTCTGGGAAGGCTGTCCACAAGGTTTAGGAGGGTGTCTATGGGAAGGTTTGACCATTCTTCCAGAAGCACATTTGTGAGGTCAGGCACTGATTTCGGATGAGAAAGCCTGGCTCTCAGTCTCCGCTCTGATTTATTTAAAATATGTTCTATCGGATTGAGGTCAGGACTCTGTGCAGGCCAGTCAAGTTCCTCCACTCCAAACTTGCTCATCCATGTCTTTATGGACCTTGCTTTGTGCACTGGTGTGCAGTCATGTTGGAACAGGAAGGGGCCATCCCCAAACTGTTCCCACAAAGTTGGGAGCATGAAATTGTCCAAAATGTCTTGGTATGCTGACGCCTTAAGAGTTCCCTTCACTGGAACTAAGGGGCCAAGACCAACCCCTGAAAAACAACCCCACATTATAACCCCCCTCCACCAAACATTACACTAGGCACAATGCAGTCAGGCAAGTACCGTTCTCCTGGCAACCGCCAAACCCAGACATGTCCATCGGATTGCCAGACATAGAAGTGTGATTCGTCACTCCAGAGAACACGTCTCCATTGCTCTAGAGTCCAGTGGCAGCGTGCTTTATACCACTGCATCCGATGCTTTGCATTGCACTTGGTGATGTAAGGCTTGGATGCAGCTGCTCAGCCATGGAAACCCATTCCATGAAGCTTTCTACACACTGTTGTGCTAATGTGGAGTCCACATGAAGTTTGGAGGTCTTTAGCTATTGACTCTGCAGACAGTTGGTGACTTCTGCATACTGTGCGTTTCAGCATGTGCTGACCCCGCTCTGTCCTATTACATGGCCTACCAGTTCGTGTTCCCAGTTGCTTCCACTTTGTTATAATACCACTAACAGTTGACCGTGGAATATCTAGTAGCCAGGAAATGTTATGGATGGACTTATTGCACAGGTGGCAACCTATCACAGTAGCACACTTAAATTCACTGAGCTCCTGAGAGCGACCCATTCTTTCACAAATGTTTGTAGAAGCAGTCTGCATGCCTAGGTGATGATTTTATACACCTGTGGCCATGGAGGTGATTGGAACACCTGAATCCAATGATTTGGAGGGCTGACCCAATACTTTTGGCAATACAGTGTATATCCAATTGTTAATATCACAGCTCTCATCTTGCTAAACTATACCCTAAGGAGGAAGAAACAAAGTAATGAAAACTTCCTGAATCCCCCAGGGAAGCAAGCACATGTAGCCCTTAGGCTCCGTTCACACCTAGGAGTTTTGTATTCGAAAATGCTTGTGCATATGTCATTCATTTTCAATGGGACCTAAATCAGTGGTACTCAACTTCCTAATGCCGCGACCCTTTAATACAGTTCCTCATGTTGTGGTGACCCCAACCATAAAATTATTTATCCAGTAATTATAATTCATGAGTGTCGTTTTACCTCCAATACTGCTGCTTTCAACACAGTAGCTGCTTTTAACAGAGTAGCTGCTTTCAACACAGCAGCTGCTTTCTACACAGTAGCTGCTCTTTACACATCGGAAATATGTGTTTTCCGATGGTCTTAGGCGACCCCTGTGAAAGGGTTGTTCGACCCCCAAAGGGGTCGCGACCCACAGGTTGAGAACCACTGACCTAAATGCAGGTGTGATTCTGCAGCGACTGTCTCGTGATAAATCACAGCAAATTGTATCACGCGAAGTTTGTCGGCCAAAAAGGAGCAGGAGCTTCTTTTGGGGTGACAAGCTTCACATGATGCAGTTTGTGCGATTGCAGCATGATTTATCACACTACAATTGCGGCAGAATTGCAACGTGTTTTAGGTGCCATTGAAAATACACGACACCTGGACAAGTATGGTGCAATTTGTCAATTTTGCAGATCAGTTTGGGATACCGGGCGGAATCACAGCGATTCTGCTCACAATACCAAACGCCTAGATCTGAATGAAGCCTTAATCCTGGCCCATCCAGTGGTTGCAGCATGGCTGGACAGCTCACCCATTGGCTCCCGCTGGTGTCTCAGCCAATGAGGAGGGAGAGTCCCCGGAGAGCTGAAGTTCTTGTGCACATTGCTGGATCACAGTGGGGCTCAGGCAAGTATTTGGGGGGCTGCTGCACACCTAAGGGGTTTTACCTTCATGCATAGAAGCATACCTTTACAACCACTTTAACCATTTGCCTACCGGGCACTTTCACCCCTTTCCTGCTCAGGCCAATTTTCAGCTTTCAGTGCTTTCGCACTTTGAATGACAATTGCGCAGTCATGCAACACTGTACCCATATTACATTTTTATAATTTTTTTCACACAAATAGTGCTTTCCTTTGGTATTTAACCACCACTAGATGTTTTATTTTTTGCTAAAAAAATGATAAAAGACTAAATATTTTGAAAAAAAAAATCCATGTTTTTCTTAGTTTCTAATATAAAATTTTGCAAACAGGTAATTTTTCTCTTCACTGATGTGCGCTGATGAGGCTGCACTGATGGGCACTGATAGGCTGGACTGATGGGCATTGATGAGGGGGCACTGATGAGGTGGCACTGATGTGCAGGCACTGATGAGGTGGCACTGGTGGGCACTGATGGGCAGCACTGATTGGCATTGATAGGCAGCACTGATGGGCGCTGTTGGGGCTACACTGATAATCAAGGCACTGATAACCAAGGCACTGATTATCAGTGTAGGTGTCCCCTTTCACACTTGCTGGTTATCCACAGTACTTTCCTCATGCTGAGACAGCATGAGGAAAGTGCTGTTGATAACTGGCAAGTGTGTTTACATCGGGATCAGCTGTGATTGGGCATAGCTGATCACGACGTAAAGGGCCGCTACGATAGGCACTGTACCATGATTTGTGATTACCTCTGGCCGACCACAAGGATAAAGCAATCACAGAGAGTGCCGAGTGCTCAAAGCAGCTGGCACAGTTCAATACACACCCTCCCAGAACTGGACGACCGCGATGCATCCGTCATTCGGCTATAGGGCAGTTGGCAAGTGGTTAAATGGTCACAGTATACACTTTCATTTTATAACAATACAAATAATAGTTATATTTGACAATCCAATGCATATCTTTTTTGCAATAAAACCCTGACTGCTCGTCAGTTCCACTTTAAAGAAAATCTCTCAATGTGAGGGCAATTCGCCTCTTAGTAGTCACTGGAACAGGTGTCCACATTGGAAGATCCTCCCTCACCTCTTGTTCTGGTAACAACTCTAAAATATGCCCAGTGGTGACACAGGCAACAATAAGATCTGACAGGGGGTCTATCTTATCTGACTGATCCCATATTACTGTACAGGAAAATAGGAGACTATAAACAGATTACTGTCATGTGAATGGGTGAAGTCGCTCTCACCAAGGCGGGAGTTAAAGCCTTTGATGACCATGTGTAACGACCAATTAACCCCTTGGCGCTGGTGCCTCCCGACGCTTTAAGGGTTCCAGAAGCCGGGATTTTAGGGTCATGTGACCACCGTGATTCACTGTCACAGCGGTCACATGTTCGAGAAAGGTCCTGATCGAAAGAGGACATCGGGACCTTTCCATGAGTACGGAATGTGTGTGCTGGGAGCGCGCGGGGCGAGCGCTCTCATCACATGTTTTTTTTAATAGAAAGAAAATGTGCGGCCGCTTGGCGTTTAGGTCCAGACTACTGGGAGGCCGCACATTTGCGTTCAGCCGGCGCCAAGAGGTTAAACTTTATGAAATGTCTCTGTGTGCCCTCGTGTTCCTGAGACAACTCAAAACTCTAAATCTTTTTTTTATCACTTTCCGTACAATGATCATCATCAGATAACTGTAACCAGGACAAATAAGAGCAACTCACCCTAATGGGGGCACAGACAGCAATAAAAACCTGACAAGGGCTCTAATCCCTCTCCACTCTAATAAAGAATACTACTACAGGGTGGCAGGGGTGAGCAAATATATACCTGATTTTGCATTTACGGGTAGGGGGTACATGCGCCTACCCGCGCCGCCATTCGCGGCCTCGGCTGTCAATCACTGGGTCCTGGCACCCTGTGATCGCCGAGTAATACCGACGGGGGGGAGAGACCTGTATGTAAACAATAGCCAGAGCTATACAAAGCAGTGTGCTTACAGTGGAAAGCACATATACAGCACACAGCCCCATAGTAAAACACACACAGCACACAGTTAACCCTTTGATCACCCCAGATGTTAACCCCTTCCTGCCCAGTGTCATTAGTACAGTGTCAGTGCTTTTTATTAGCACTGATCACTGTATTGGTGTCACTGGGGATGTCAGTGACACCAAGTCAGTCCCCCCAGTATCAGAATGCCCGCTGCAGTCCCGCTATAATTCGCTGATCGCCGCCATTGCTAGTAAAAAAAAAAATTCCAGTATATATGACGCCATATGTAAATGTTATAGTTTTAACGTAAACCAATTAATTTACACGTATTGGGATTTTTATTTTTAGCAGACATGTAGCAGAATACATTTTGCCCTAAGTTTATGACGAAATTTGATTTTTAAAATGTTTTTTGGGACATGTTTAATAGTATAAAGTCAAAAATTATGTTTTTTTCTCAAAACTGTCGGTCTGTTTTTGTTTATAGCGGAAAAAATGTAAAAAAAATGCAGAGGTAATCAATTACCACTGAAAGAAATCCTTGTGGGAAGAGAAAACGTAAATTTAATTTGTGTGCAGCGTTGCATGACCGCGCAATTGTCAGTTAAAGTAACGCACAAAACACAAAAAATGGCCTGGTCAGGAAGGGGGGAAATCCTCTGGAAGGCAAGTGGTTAATTACCCTCTTAGACTAGCCAAACACTATACAATTCTCTACCAATTTCCTTTAGATTTACCTTCAATTATGTAGTGCAAGGGCCTGCCTAATTGGATACAACTGAAAGTGTTGTTTAGGTTTGACCTCATATTATATGCTTTTTGGTAAATCTAAAGCAAAATTCTCAAGAAAATTGTATAATGTATGGCCAGACTTAAGAGTGTAGTAATAATAATGCTAACAATTGTCCAATCATAAACTACCAACCAGTTGCCATGCTCTGTATTCACAAATCTATGCTAAGAACTTGTCTCCACTAACGGAGACATTTTGTTGGAGCCACCTGCCTTAGGTTCAATGTATTTTAGTCTCTAGAAAAATGGCCGCAGCTCTGCTTTTCGCATGCTTTGTTAGAGACGATATTAAAAAGCCATATAGCTCAATGCTGTCAGCCGACAGAAGACAAATTTTTCCTTTCTGATACCCTATAAGCGTTTCACTGTTACCTGCAGAAATTCATCAGCGGTCACATGACAGTGACAGTCAATACAACCCACAGCCATTCCTCTCCTCTAAACCAGCCACAGGGGGCAGGGCTTTGCAGTAGTAACGCCCTGGGAGGCGTGACCTATTGATGGGAGGGATTTCTGCTGTGCGAAGCTGTATTGAAAGGGGCGGAGACATTTTGAGGGTGTGGTTTATAGATGTCATGTACGTCAGCTGGGTAGACTCCGATTGTATGGGAGGGTGGAGGCTCATCACAGTGTCAGGGTGATAATTAGCTCCCCATTTAAAGGAACTGTCTCTATTGAAAGCCATCTCTGTGTGGGTTCTCATAGATCCCATAAAAGTGCTCTATTCTATTACCAAGAGTATTTTAAAGCAGAACGTCTTCATAAAACAACAAAAGCAAAAGGTTCTTGCAGTGCCCCCCATCCTGCCCAGAACTGCAAGTGTTAAAGGCTGGATAACCACTTCCAATCCGAGCTAATTCTAACATTTCTCACATCCAAATAAAAATCAGCTTTTTTTGCTAAAAAATATACTTAGAACCCGAAAACATGATCATTTTTATGAAAACAAAGGCTCTGGAGAATAAAATGGTGGTTGCTGAATTTGTTTTAATGTCACAGCCAGGGGCGGACTGACCATTTTGAAACTCGGGCAATGCCTGAGGACCCGGGGTCAGTAGGGGGCCCCATGAGATGCCCCTGGTAACTTTTTCATAGGCTTTGAGTTTGGGCAAGGACACAGGGGCCCCATGATCCCCTATTGCCCAGGGGCCCCATGAGTTGTCAGTCCGCCCCTGGTCACAGCTCCTTATCAAACACAAATTATCAGGAAAAATTACACTTTAATGAAGACACAATATAGTACCCAGAAGGGCCAGGACAAAGTGGTGGGCAGGAGGGGCAGCTGCCCTGGGTGCAGCAGTTTAGTGTATGGATGGGGGCGCCAGTGAGGGCTTTTTGACACGCAGATGATGGCTAGGGGTAGCATCTCCAAAGCTCACATATAATGAAGGGGGATTACCGGGGCGCAGTTTGGCTTCTTTGCCCTGGGCGTTGGATGGCTATGTCCCGGCACTGGTACCCAGTTTTTGGTAAAATATAAATAATGACTCCTGACAGGTGCCTTGGTTGAGCAGAGGCTGTGAATCAATATTTACATCCTTTGATAAAGTCGGAAGTGACGAAAAGCGTCAGTGGTGATGTCGGACGTAGACCGGAAGTTGAGGAGTGCCCATCTTGGATGAGGTTTATAGTGAACAAACGCTGATGCTGATTTTAATGATATGCCTAATGCTGTTATGCTGTGTTTGTTTGTAAGCACTTTTTACTAGAATATATAGATGTTTTTAAAAAACATACTGCACTGTATATTCTTATCTATTCTGACTCATTATATACTGCCATTGGAAAGTGGGAATATTACTGACTGAGAAGAGCTGTTTCTTTTCTACGCTTGTGGATTGGCTCAGTACGGTAAGGTGCATGGTCTGTGAGGTGGTGGAACATTCACCCATGTATCACTGGTGGTCACAAGTATTGATCGAGGGGAGCACGAGGGAACATATCATAGAGGTATTGAGGATATCACACTATATTTATTTTCTTTTGAGGGAACATCTCCTACGAAGGGGAGGATGGAATAAGAGGCTGTTTATTGGAGGAACCTCGTTGGTGGAATTTGTTATAAGGCGTTTTCAAGTAAAAAGAGGGTAAGAGTAAGGATTACAGACACTGAAGTGGACACATGGTGGGGTGATTTATGCATGATTTACACTGATTTTGTGAGTGTTTCTTGTAATTGTTGTGAGGATAATACACTATGTGCATTTATATCTTTTTTTGAGGGTAACAATTGGAGGATGGAGTATCAACCACATATGGAAGAATACTAAATAATGAGTAACACTACATCACAATAGGGGTTATTTAAGATTATATAGACGCTGTGAAAGACTTTTATTTTGGTTTCCTACTATGCATGTGCAAAGTGCGCTGTGCTTTGGGAATGGTCCCGCAGTCTTCTGGGACGTGAACAATCAACTTCCAGCTCAGATCGCCGTTATGCATCTGACAAGTAGTGGGAGCAGGTACATGTCTGAACCAGGTACCCACTCTCCACCAAAAAAAAATGCCAAGTGTGGTAGTGGAAGGGGGGGGGGGGGTTCTGTGTGAAGTTCCGCTTTAAAGATCCATGGGCGATGCTTTAAAGGCCTTTACAGGTCACCATTTTAGAGTTAACCAGGAGGTCTGGTCCTAGAATTATTGCTCTCATTCTGATGTACACGGTGATACCTCAGATGTATGCCACGTTTATCATTTACATATGTGTGTGGGACCTACATATGTGTTCACATTTGCATGTGAGCATGGCAGGACTGGGCACTTTAAATTGTAAAAAAAAGTTGTTTTTTTTAGGCTCTTTCGTTTTTTTTTTTTTAATCAACCTAATTGCTATGAGAAGGCATGAACAACATCCCTTGTGATAGCGTGAGCCATGACAGGTCCTCTTTCCTGAGAGATCTGAGGTCTGTTAGACCCCAAATCTCTTCCCTGCCCTCAAAAGCATCTGATCAAACTGAGATCGATTTAATCAGATGCTTTACAAGACAGGAACAGCTTGTAAACAACAAACCAAAACCAGAAATGACAAAATCCTTGTTGCTTCTGGATTCATTTATCGCAGAGGGTACAGATGTACCTTCTTCTCTGCTGTGCTTAGCCAGCCTGACACAGTGTAGCGGTCCCAGGACCCGTGACTGCGTCGGTGGCCATTCCACAACTTGTAAAAGTGACAGGCAGCTGTATAGCCACTCAGATCACTTTTATTTAAAAAAAAAAGAGCCTGGATCTAAAAAATTATACCAGGATTATGGCCGCAGCTGCATCCTGGTGTAAACACTCAAACGCAAGGGTGTACAGGTATATTATATCCATATTTAGGGTATAGCATGGTGCCAAGCACATGCCCCTCCACTCCCCAGAATGCCCCTCTACCCAGGACAGCATGCAGGGTTCTTGTTTCTCCCAGAGATATAGTCACTTGCATAATCTGCCTCACTGGCTGCATCATTCATTCAGAGATCTGTGAATGAATGAACTACAATTCCCACCTTCCACCTTGGCAGATGGACTGGTAACACTCTGTGGAATATGGGTGTAGTGATCACCACATTCACAGACCACTGACACTTCCTCCAGCTCCCAAGGGGCCATCCCCCTGATGACATCATCTATGATGAAATGCGTTGGGCGAGGGCCTAGGAGAGTGACGTCGTCATGCACCAAGACGGATTGGGACCGAATCAGGATAGCCCAAAGGAGCGCCAAAACACACTTTATATAAGCTCTGTAAGGCCAGTCTTGGCTCCACTACATTGTGAGTGTTTAAGCTGTTTTTTTTATAATAAAACATTTATTGGGTTTTACACTATGGAAGTGCTTCCATTTGTCTTTTGAGTGACATTGCAGCTCAAACATTTGGAGCAGAGGTGATCCATCAGCTGGAGGGTGGCCATAATTAACCTCACAAGCGCTGACTGACCATTTGCTGAATAGGTAGTGTATTTTCTGGTAAGCAGCTTATTGCTTTGGTTCTTCCACAGGTGGATTGGAGTGGATTCACACACTAGGTTCTGAGTCTTTGTGGGGTTATTTGGAAGATTTTATATTTAATTTTACTTGGACATTTTTTTTTTGTTCTTGCACAGTATTTTTTTTTTTATTACTTTGAGCACATTGCTCTCCTTTTTTGTAATTTTTTCGGATTAATTCATATATTACTGGGATATCTTTGCCTACATATGTTGCACCTAAGATGTCCAATTTTTCCATTCCAGAAGGTCGGGAGGTGTGGTTGATGGGAATGCCACACAAAGTTTTGCCCCTCCAAAGAGCGTGAAAACTACAACTATGGGACCATACGGAGGATGGTAGTTCTGTGAACAATAATGTCCATACAACACCTAGTGTAACCATTTATAATGGGGTAAAGTGACATGCTTAAAGACCTAAACTTACTGGGGACTGACACAGCTGGCGAGAACAGACCAGGGATGGAATAAATTATGGAGTATGGACAAGTGACACAATGGGGGATTTACTAAAACTGGAGAGTGCAAAATCTGGTGCAGTTCTGCATAGAAACCAATCAGCTTCCAGTTTTTATTGTCAAAGCTTAATTGAACAAATTGAAGTTAGAAGCCGATTGGCTACCAAGCACAGCTGCACCAGATTCTGAGTGCTCCAGTTTTAGGAAATCTGGAGTGGAGGTACAGCTGCAAGAGCTTGGACAAAGCTCAGTGAATGAGAGAAGGTATACCACTGGACATCCATGAATCTCCTTTTATATATCTTTCCTACAAGTAGACTGTGGCTGCTTCCTTTATAAAATGACTCCTTGGTGTCACTCTCATTTTTTTCTTATCATCTGCAGCCTATAACAAGCAGCTGTGAACACAAAACACTGTCCAATATCTATAAAACATTTCTTTATTTGTGAACAGCTTGTCTCAGTTTGGGGAATAGTTTGATGGCGTTCTTTGTAGTTACTTCAATCACTTCTTCCAGAGAGATCCCTTTGATTTTAGCGATGTATTCAGCAGAAAATGTAATATTTTTTGGCTCATTTCTGACCTGTTAAAACAAAAAGTTGTTAGTAAACCTAAAAGTAATTGTAAATGTGAAAACAAAATTATAATAATAAAACATGTTATACTTACCTGCTCCATGTAATGGTTTTGCACAGAGAAACCCCGATCCTCCTTTTCTTGGGTTTCACGGCGGTAATCCCGGCTCCTCCTCCCTGCCAAAAGACACTCGCTATAGGTGCATTTATGTGGGCTCGCTCTTGAGCCGTGCTCTGAGTGTCTGTTGACGCAGTGGAATTTTCCCGCTGCTGTCTCTGAGCCAATAAAGAGGAAGAGAGAGGAGAGAGATGCTGTTCTCGGTCACATCGCTGGATCGAGATCAGGCTCAGGTACGTACGGTATATAGGGGGGCTGGGGGATATCCTACTTACAGGTTTTTGTACTTTAATACAGAGAATGCATTACGGTAAAAAAACTTCAGCTTTTAGAACCACTTTAAATCAATTTTTATATGCTTTTTATGTGGAATTTTTCTTTGTGAATATGTTAACAATTTACAGACCTATTTTTTTAATAGCAGGTCACAGCACTGCACACAAAGGGTTTCATTTCAAAAGACTCCCTTTATCTGAAAGCAAGGATAAGTCAAAGTACACTACTACGTTGTTTCTTATGGGTTGGGTAAAGCTGCACTCAGATCAGAAAAAGTTGTCTAAATAAAAGGGCCATGTCTATTCTATGCTGAATCATGGAGTACTTTGTGTATTTCTTCCAGATCTGTGCAGTAATCCAGCGTGAGACTTCCCCTCTGAGCAAGCCCTTCCCGTAATAAAGACCGGTCACTGCTGCTCTCTCTCCTTGTGCAGGGTGACTGGTCTTGTCTGCTTTCCCCCGTAATGTCTACTTTACTTACTCTCTAAAGCAGGGCCGTCTTTTTGCACATGCATCCCTGGGCACTGCCCAAGGGCCCCATGTGCATGGGGGGCCCCTGCAGTTCCCCCTCCAACCCAGCAGGGGGAATCGCATGTGGACAGAGTGGGCGATCAGTGAGCAGGTGGGGGAAATAAATGGAACAGACCTGTTTGGCTCTAACTGCAGCAGCTGAAATCTGGCATCTCCTCCTCCTTCCTGCTGTCATTCAGGTGCTGCTGGGAGAGCCACAAAACATTGGTTCCAATAATTTCCCCCATACACCTTAGTGATCCACTAATTAGTGAAAAAAAAAAAACCCTTGAAAATTTTCAATCAGGCTAAAACGCCACGCCCACTATGCAGCATAATTTAGCCACACCCACTTTTAGCCATGGTACGCTACAGGTCACCATCTCCCTGGTAGGGGTCCCAGTGCATTACTTTGCCCAGGGGCAAAGGATTCTATTAAGATGGTACAGCTCTGAAGCAAGCAAAGTCCTATTAATTCTCATATAAGAAAAGTTTTAGGCAGAGGAGTAGTAACCCTTAAAACAAATCATGTGAACGCACTTTCCTCCTATTTTGAGGACAAGCAAGCTGGAGTAATCCCTGCCATCTTATTTGCATAGGATGGCAGGGATTCCTTTGAAGTGGTACAAACTGATCAACCAAGAAGACTATCAAAGATTCAGATGGAAAAAAAAAAGAAGCAGTTGTTAATATAAAAATTAGAGATGCATCAAAATTTCGGTGGCCAAAATGTTTTGGCCGAAAACACCCCTTTCGGCCGCAATGAAAAAAAGCTCCGATGCAGGTCCCGAAAATATCCCACCCCTCGCCGCCCACCCGCCATCGCCGCTTCCCAGCTGCCGCTGCTGCCACTCGGTAGTTCTTAGCCTTACCTGAGAAACCATCAAACGATCCCAGAGCTTTGCATAGAGATGAGTGAAGGAAAGATGGCTTCCACTCATATCTATGCCCTTGGAGGACAGGAGCGATGTCACTTCCGGTTCCGGACATTTTTATTTTTACAGCACTAGATCAATGCTTTTTTTTATCTAATGCTTTACATTGCAGAGGAGAGATGTGGGGTCTTATTGACCACATATCTCTCCATAAAGAGGACCTGTCACTAATTATTTCTATCAGAAGGGATGTATGCATTTCTTGTGGTAAGAATAAAAGTGATTAAATTTTTCTTAAAGGGACAGTGCAAAAAAAAAAAACAAAACAACAACATTAAATGAAAAAAAAAAAAGGTTAAAGTGCCCCCATCCCCCACGTAGTGGTGAACGCATACGTAGGCCACGCCCACATGTGTAACTGGTGTTCAAACCACACACATGAAGTATTGCCACAAACGTCAGAGCAAGAGCAATAATTATAGCACTAGACCTCCTCTGTAACTTTACACTGCTAACCTGTAAACATTTTTAAAGCATCACCCATGGAGATTTTTAAGTATCGCAGTTTCACGCCATTCCACGAGCATGAGCAATTTTAAAGCGAGACATGTTGGGTATCTATTTACTCACCATAACATCCTTTCATATTTTACAGTGTATTTTTTTCCAAAAAATATATATTCATTTTTAAAAACTGTGCATTTCTGTTTCAGTTTTCAGCAAAGTGCATATTGAATTTTCGTTTTCAGCACCAGAATGTTCATTTCAGTGCACCACTAATAAAAATGTACCTGTTTTTGTGGTCCCAGAGCTGGGGAGTCAGTTTCCAGACACATGTTTTCCAGAGGTAGTTGTTTCACTAGTTTCTGCTTCTTAAACAAAGAAGGACTGAATCACACACGAGATCACATAAAGCTGTATTTTTTACCATTATACACTCCAGATTGTAATTACCATGATGACATAGCTCTAGGATACATGCATTATAAGTAGACAATAAATCTGAACTTTAGGCAGCCATATAAAAGCACCAACTAGGACACTAATGTGTTCAATAAAGCGGTAGTAAAGTCTTGTAAAATAGTAAAAAAAAAAATGTTCCACCTTGTAGGTTTAAGTCACAATGTACTAGAATGCACTGCTTACTAGCACATTATGACAGACTTACCTGCAAATGGAGCCCTCCAGCGCTGCAATGCCACAGTTCCCTCCGGTCCTCGGCATTTCCATCATCGCCTGGTCTTCCTTCCAGGTTCTGTATCTTCAGCCACTTAAAAATTCGATGCCATTTTGATGTCACTCCCTCGCACCTGAGTCACATTGCCGAGGCACATAGAGCAGGCCGGAAGTGTGGTCTGAGTTGCGCATTCGTGGCTCAGATCACATTACAGCTGACAGGCAGGGGGGGCATTCATGACAGAAGAGACTTCTAGGGTCGCTTCTGTTATAAAAACTTGCTTGATAGCAGTATTTGTAATTTTGACTTTAAAAATGTATGATAAATTAGTAAATGAAACAGGTATAAAGATCTTAAAGTGGTTGTAAAAACAAATCTAAAAAAACAATACTTTTTGCTATAAATTAATACATTTTAATGTAAACATACATACAACTGTGAGCGTACCTCAGAAAAATGCTCCCTCAGGCTGGGTTCACACCGATGCGGTGTGGAATTTGCAACGTTTTCTGTGCGAATTCTGCACCACATCAGAATTACACCCCGTTCATGCGAACCGCTGCGGGTGTGTTTATTAAGTTACCAACACCCCAAAATCGGTCCGCAGAATGCGGTGTGATGTGCAGAATCAGATCGCATAGGTGTGAATACCCATGCGATCCGATTCTAGTACGGACCCAAAAAAGGGGTGGTGTGGTGCGATTTGAGCCATACATAATGTATGGCTCCAATCGTACCGCACACAAATCGCATGTGATTTGCATAGGAATGCGGTGCAGTTCCTGTGCGAATCACATGCGATGAACAACACTGCATTAGTGTGAACCTAGCCTTAGCTTGTCTCAGCCCTCCAAAAACTGCTTGTCTGTGGGTGTGGCTTAGGACCAGAAAATAGTAGGCGGAGATGTGATGTCACACAATCCCTCAGTTATACACACCCTCCAGAACGTGCACAGCTATCTGACATCTCTATGCCTGCAAGCATGTATGCATTCAGGGGAATACACAGGTGCCAGTGACTATGTCAGCTCTGCTTACAGCACAGAATCTGTGCTAATCAGGAGAAAGCAGGTAGGAAGGGGTTAATGTTTAAAATCCTAGGAATTCTGCAGCCTAAAGTGGCAACGTGGGCCAGGAAACATTCTTATGTAAAACTCTGTAAACAGCAATTCATAGGCTAAGTGCTGTGAATAGAGCAGGACAATAATCAGCTGTCAGCTGACTTACCTAGATAACTACAGCATTACTGAAGTAATGCCGATCTCATAAATCACTGCTGCCGAGTTCTCCATCTTGTGAAGGCAGAGACCAGCAGGAAGAGGACACCCGCTCCCCCACCCCTTTGCAGTGTATTACATGGAGGCTCCTGCTGGTCTCATCTTCAGCACAGCCTGTCACTCACAGGAGAAGGGGAGTGGTGACACCACCTTTCTGCTTGTGTCAGATTTATTCTGTTCAGAAGAGCAGGGGGGATTTCTGGAGAAGGGGATTGCTTCAACATACCAAACTAAGCTCAAGTGCTTAGTAAAGGTAAAATCTATTCAACTGTAGGATCAGATTGATTTGTGTTTTTAGGTTTACAACCACTTTAATTTGTCTTTGAACCGGCCTTCTGTAAAACAATGTACAACAAAACTGCTGCAGTGCACATGTGATCCCTATGATTAAGCCTGTTGTGTGCAATACATAAGGCTGAGAGGTTCTGGTGAGGCCTTGTACTGTCAAGTACATAATAAAAAGCTTGATACAGTACTGGAAGATGGAGTGTGGCTGCCTTCTTTGTGGTGTTTTTGCTTTCAGTCATCAAGTATTGACAGGGTACATGATGGCTGAAAGAGGCAGTCTAGTGAACAGAGTGATGACTTATCAGAGTGCTGCTGCTTCACTGTCCTGTAAGAATGTTGAGGATGTGTCCTGAACCAAGTTGAACTGCCTAAAGTATACCTGAAATAAATACTAAATAAAATGCCAGCACTAAGCCACACACCTAGACTGCTTTCACACTGTTGAGCAGCTTACCCACGTTTGTAGCGGGTTAACTGCACTTTCCCATAGAGTTATATTGTGTCCTGCATGTTTGGTGCACTTTCTGAAAGAGCACCAAAACGCCTGCATGTTGCATTATTGGTGCACTTTCAGAAAGCTTTTTGGGGTAAAACTGGGTGGACTGTTGTCTTTTTTTAAACCAGGTTAACTATGTAACCATGACACAATATACCTCAATAGGAAAGTGCAGCTAACCCACTCCAAAAACACGGATAAGCTGCACTGCACCCACGGTGCTTCAATAGCACACTACAGCAGTGTTAGAATTCCAGCCCACACCTAACTACTCTTAGAAACGTCCCCTCCCCCCTCCTAATACCTATGTTGACTAACCTGTGTAAGAAAGATGTATATACTTACCTATTTTCAGCCCGCTCTGGTCCACTCATGTCCCCGGTAGCTGCAGGGGAGAGAAGGGAGCTCCGGCAACAGCTGGAACATGTGAGCCTGTGGGTGACATCACTGCTCCAAGATTTTTCAGCCATTGCGTGCTCTCTCTTAGCCCCCCCCAGGGGATCATGTGACTGGACTAGAGTAGGATGAATATAGGTAAGTATATACATCTTTTTTTTTTCTTTTTTTTACACAGGATAATCAGCATAGGTGTTAGAAGGGTGGGTGGGGGAGGAATCACTTTTAAGACTAGCTAGGTTAGACTGCAATTCTACTTTAAAGGGTAACTCCACTTTTGTGAGGAAAAAAAATTAGCAAATAAAAAAAAAAAATAATATAGCGTATACAACTGCAAAATATGCCATGTTGTAATTCAATGTTATTAACCTCCCTAGTGGTCTAACTAATCAATATTTTTGAATGTCAAAGTGGTAAATTTTTTTGCACAGAAATATGTTGTTTTATATTATAGGCCTGTAATTCTTAGGAATAATTCACTTAAATCTGTCCAAACAAGAGTCTAGTAAACATCCCGGGTATGATAAAGTTTGAAACACAAAATAAATTATAAAAAATAATATAATAATGAATTTAATTCAATAATGTAATCAAACCAAAACCACTGAAATCTAAAATAGAGCGCCAAGTTCGCATATCGCTGAGCTCAGTCGCAGAATCGTTTTCAGTGTCTGATGACAAATTTCCCCACGAATCACTATCGCTCAATTCTGCAAGTGGTTCCGATTCACTATCGCTGTTTTCTAGCTGGTCTAAAACCAATTTTATCCTAAAGGGACACTTAGAACAGTAAAAGTGCAGGCAGGGCACTGGACAAAGCACTAGGGACAACATTTAGGTGAAATGGTTTGATACAGTAATGTAATCCTAACAGATCACAGTGTATTGTGTGTATGTCAAATTTTTACTTTTTGTAATCTCCCGCCGCTTCTGCCCGCCGCCACCCCCGTACATCATGACGCTCGCAAGGAACTCGCAAGGCGCGAAACCCGGCATCGGCCAGCGGACATGGCCAGGGGACACAGCGGGAGGACCTCGCGGGATCGCAGGACAAGGTAAGGCTCGAGGGATCGCTGCAGTGTAATCCCGAGTGTTGCTCGGGTTACCACTTTTGGTACTGAAATTGACCCCGAGCCACACTCAGGATTACCGCCAGGAAGGTTAAAGATTACCTTTCCTTTTCAATCTCCAGTGCTGTAATTCTCTATAAAATGCAATGTAATATGGTTACCCCCCAGATATGTAATTTCCTGCTTTAGAGTACAATGCACTCCCAGCACAAGGACCAGGGTGTCACTGGGAGCCACAGGTCCCTTACTAACGATTGGGACCTGGAACTCCCGATTCCGGGTCGCTTGATCGATTGGCCATCACAATGATCAGTCGCTGTGAAGCCCACCACCATGTTTTCTTTCTCTCTGAATGGAGGAGAGAGATACATTATATCTCTCTCTCTCTCCCTGCAGAGAGAAAAAAAAAATCAAGGTTTGACCTAGATCAGTGCCAGGGTGTTTGGGTCAAGGTCAGGGTCAGGGTCAAAAGGTCAGTATTTTTTTTTTTTTAAATTAGTATCAGTGGTTTAGGCAGGATGAAAACCCCCCAAAATGCACACTTTTTTCTGGGCTGTAATACGGGAACAAACAAATAACATACACATATGTGGTTTCGCCTCGATATTCAGGAGTTGGAGAATTTATTTTGGGTTGTTATTTGGTGGTAGGTTATGGTAGTAACACAAAGCAAAATTTTTAAAAAATATATTTTTTTTTACTATTTTTGGCCAGTTTTCCTTTGATAATGAAAAAAAAAAAAAAATCAGCAGATATCCATTACCATTTACCACCAAATGAAAGCCTAATTTGTCCTGAAAAAAACAAGGTATAATTCACCTTAGGCCTTAAAATTTCCACTCGCCTGCTCGCATATGCGAGTGGAAATAACACGAGGGCAAGTGCGTCCTGTAGGGCCGTCCGTACATCAGCACTGGGATCCGTCAGACTGCTGAATACGCTGAGCAAAGTGAAAGCAAAGGGAGGGGGAGTGTTTTGTGATCTCAGCCTCCCCCTAAAGTGCAGTACCCAGCTGTGTGATGGACGGTAATGTACTGCAACTTTTTATAGGGGTGTATACATGTATTTGTGTGTGTACATGTGTCTGTATGTGTGTGTTGCACTACCCCCTTAGGAGTTGCAAAGATTTTGGATTCCCCTTTAGCCCTGCACAGCCAGGCAATGCAAATTTTCAATCAGACTTGCATCCAGGAATCAGAGGTCAGTCCTTGAGCTTTTTTGGGGATTTTATTAAGAGGATTTGAACTTGGACAAGGTTAGGGGTGTACAGGACACTCAATGGAACCGATGAACTGAGGACAACTTCTTGGAACTATTTGCAAGCCTCTACTGCAATACAATCTCTGTTGGAGAGCTAGCCAGTGTCTTATAGCGTACCACCCCAGACTCTACATAGACTCCTCTTTCTCTACCCAGCTGTCTGGAGGTATCCCTGAGCAGGGGATCTGGTGCCGGTCACTTCAAGGGATTAGGCAGTCCAGTAAGTGGCAACTCTGGTTAGCCACCAGAGTGCTCCCTCCCCTATCTTTCCCCGGGAGGTACAGATCTATTTACTCATTCCTTCTCCTGTGCGGCTGGCGGGTTGGTGGCTGCTACTAGGGCTTCTATCTGGGCCACTCCTTCCCTGCCACACAGGTGGTCCTCTCTCAGGGGGTCAGTGAAGTCCAAAGTTTTCCACCTTCCCAGCTCCACTGCCTGTAGGTGAGCCCCTCTCTCCATCTGGGCCCCCTCCCAGGCTCCTGCCTTCAGCCTTACATCTTCCTCTTTGTTATCCACCTGAACTCTCCTGCTGCTGAGCAGGCTCACTTTTAATGGTTGTCCTGGCCCCTTGCCAGACCTCCTGTTGGGGATTGGCCAGGATCACTTAAGAGTACAATCCAGACACTCCTCAAATCCATCCACTGCTTCTAGACCAGTGGGAAATAACAAAGGGCAGGTCTGCAGTCTCTCAGCTCCTGACCCAAATTTATTCTTCTGACTATTGCACCTGGGCTGCTACTTAGCCCCTGACTGTTGATCAGGTCTCTAGCTCCCCCTAGCTAACTAGAAGGGTGCTACATGTGTGAATGTACATGTGTGTGTACACATGTCTGTATTTGTGTGTACATGTGTATGTGTGTGCACACGTGTTTGTGTACACGTGTGTTGTGTGTGTACATGTGTCTGTTGTGTGTGTACATGTGTCTGCATGTGTGTGTGCGTACATGTGTCTGCATGTGTGTGTGCGTACATGTGTCTGCATGTGTGTGTGCGTACATGTGTCTGCATGTGTGTGTGCGTACATGTGTCTGCATGTGTGTGTGCGTACATGTGTCTGCATGTGTGTGTGCGTACATGTGTCTGCATGTGTGTGTGCGTAAGCTTACGGGTGATTTGGACAGGTTCAGAATTATGTGGTTATCATGGGTGGTAGAGTATGGGGCATTTGAGGTACGTCTGGGCTGGATAGAATGAAGGATATGCTTGGTAGAGTTATGGTTCAGTGAGTGAGAGAATATGGGGGGTTGTGGTTGTATGTGGTGCATGGTCAAAGTATGATGTAGTGTTTTCAGGGACATTGGGGACCCTGATGTAATGTGGGGGGGGGGGCATCTGGAGACCCTGATGTAATGCGGGGGGAGGGGTCTCTCTAAGGACCCTGATGTAATGTGGACAGACTCTGGGGACCCTGATATAATGCGGGAGGACTCTAGGGACCCTGATGTAATACGGGGGGACTCTAGGGACCCTGATGTAATGTGTGTGGGGGGGGGGGGACGACTCTAGGGACCCTGATGTAATGGGGCACTCTAGGCACCCTTATGTAATGTGGGGGGACTGTAGGCACCCTGATGTAATGTGGGAGGACTCTAAGGACCCTGATGTAATGCGGGGAACATTTACCAGTGTCATTTCATGAGATAATTTTGGAAGCATGTTTAGGAGCGGAATTAGGGGTGGGGCAGGGTAGGGGTTGGGTGCAGCAACTGGTAGCGAGTAACTCTTAAGGCTAAAAGCTCAGGACTTGACATTTTGAGCCCCGATTCACATGGTTGTAAAAATTAGTTGTGATGATATGTACAGTTTTACTAACATGTCAAAATTGCACAATTTTACTTAGGCATTAGGATTTGTTTTACCCGTAGGTGTGAAGGGGTTAAGCTTTTCTACCGAATTCCCGGGCTCTATGGCATGCACATTTCAACTAGGTCCTGTGGTTGAGAGCCTGTAGAAGAGTAAGGTTGGCCATAAATTTTCTTTTTTTTTGTCAGCCAGAGGGGTGATCAATAAAAAACGGATGGATTTCAGCATCCATACAATTAGGTGGATGGAGGAATCCTCTCTGCTGTGTTACTGTATTCTGACAGAGGGAACTTCTTTGCTGTCAGAATACAAGGATCAGCACTGAAACCAGTTGGCTGCAGCTGCTCATCGAATGAAAGTTTTCCGAAAGTCGCTTGTGTTGAGCAGGGAAGACCATAGATGAATTGAAATTTGGCCGGTCCATCTATATCCAGCTTAAGCTGTAAGATATCACTGGTGTTTTTCTAACTTTTAGATGACCTCGGGTTCACTTTAATTTAGGTCCATGTCCAGGACCTGGCTATGCTATCTAGGGTTTCCTGAATCACAAGACTGGCTCAACAGTATTACAAATCTTTTGGCAGCTAAGAAGATTCACACATTTTTATTTCACCTTTGTATTTAGATAAGTGTTTGCAGTTTGACTTTATGTTCTCCCTATCAGACCTAACCTAATCCCTGCAGAGACCTTTGTGAGCATTAGTTATTTTCTACAGTCCCTGGAAATCAGGAACGGATTGTGCTCAGACTCCTTGTGATAAACTTGTTTTACCTGTTCACTTCTGATGATGGATGGCGGGATGGAAAAAAAATACCCAGCTTTCACACCTTCCATTGCCACTGAAGGCTTTCCATCAAACGCATGAAGCAGAACCTTTTCAGCGCCTACAAAACAAAAAGAAAAATCTTTTATTAGATTTGTATTGCTGAACTATTAATATTAGAGATGAACTGAAGGCAAGTATACATGTGCTGTCTCAGCAATTCTCAACCAGGATTCCTCCAGAGGTTGCTACAGGGTTAAATGAGCTGTAGGCCATTGACCCTAAATTTGATGGTGTTCGCATAGTGTTGAGCCAACATCACTTGGCACAGCCAGTGACATGACACTAATAATCTGTTTATTTATCTGTAAGGGTGGCATTCTGATCACCAATATAAGAGGTATATTTCTCACTGACCCCTGATGAATTCCTTTTACTAGGGGTTCCCTAAGACCTGAAATTTATTTTTAGGGTCCTTTTTGAGATAAAACCATTAAGGGCTGTGCTATCTAATCAAGCTATAAATCTAAAGTAATATAATTAAATGTATTGAACCTGAACATATCCTGATATAATCTACCAATAATCCCCTGAACACCAGGACCAAGACTGGGGACGGGACAGTCCTCTGAAATATTCAAGGCTTTACTGCTTTGCAATGATAAAATGGGAAAAGGATTTTATTTCTTTCAGTGTCCTTGTTGAGGAGAATTCCTCTTACATCCTATTCTGATGACAATTGTCACTGAGGCAAAATCTTTAAGTGGTATTAAAGTAATTTTAAAAACAATTGCTGACAGGCAGGGTTTTTATGGCAGAGGTTTCCTCCAGCATGTCACCTGTCAATAACAATGCACCACACATGCGCAGCTCAGTGAACATTTACAGCATCCAATCTCTGCTTTGATGATTTGGCTACTTTGTGTGAGTGTTGGCATTGTGGCCCGGGCATTCAACTGGCCGAACAGAAGGAACCTAGAAAGAGGCCCAGGCAAACATTGAACCCCCTGGGTGGGACCTACAGGATTGGTGACAGTGCAGTGCTGGAGGTCCCATTATGACAGGTAATTGTCATAATGTGCTAAGACGTGATACATAATAGTACATTATGGCATAAACCACCTGGGGGCCCATAATAAAAAAAAAAGAAAAGAAAAACTGTTTATTACTGCTTTAAAGAGGACCATTCACCTGTTAACCAGAGAGGAAGAATATTGGAGGAAGTTAAGTGATGAAAGCTGTCTATTGCTGCATTGTCATGATAAAAGAAACCATCCACCACTGATGGTTGCCACTGAAACAGGAATTGACATGAAACCTCTAAATGAAGAAACCTGTCTGGGTGACAGCAGTCAACTGAGAAATTTTCACTCTCAATCAAGAGATTTTCTCTCACTTACTGTCACAGTACTGGGGCAGAAAACAAGGGATAATCTGCATAACGGGAATGTAGACAGAAAGAATTAAACATGGCAGAGGTTTTAACCATTTCCCATCCCACTATATCCAAAACTCAGATCAGAAAGGTTTGACTAGAGCTCTACTTTTAGGGGAACAAGTCATGAGTGGAGTTATATCAAAGTCTGAACATCTAATCTATCGCCTACTCTGCGCACTTTTAGGCGATCTCTGAAAACCTATCTCTTAAGGGAAGCCTATCCTGCCCTCAGCTAATAATGGAATCTTCTACTCCTCCTACCAGTCCATCCCCCACAGTTACTACCTTTTGTACCACTAGCCCCTCCCTCTTAGATTGTAAGCTCCAAGGAGCAGGGCCCTCCGAACCCTCTTGTATTGAACTGTATTGTTGCTGTATTGTCCCCCTTCATATTGTAAAGTGTAAAATGTTGGCGCTATATAAATCCTTATAATAATAATAAAATAATAATTATAATTCTGCAGCCTTCCATATGAAAGATTTAGATTTACACCCGTATTTAGCTTTACATACTGTATTTGAAGAAGACTGTTGGTGCTACGAATCAGAGACTGTATAGAAAATCACTTCCAAACCCTAAATAGCCATCATACATCAAAATGCAAAAGCACTGCAGCAGTTTAAATTCCTTTAAAGTGTATTTAAACCAGCGGTGCTCAATCTTTTGAAGAGCAAGGGTCACTTAAGTGATTTGGTAACTGGTTATGGCTAATAAGCTCCTAGATTGTAAGCTCGAAAGAGCAGGGCCCTCAATCCCCTCATGTTTTGCATTGTATTGGTATTGTTCTGTCACATGTTCTGTCCCCCTTTGTAATGTACAGCGCTGAGCGAACTATTGGCGCTTTATAAATACTGTATAATAATAATAATAATAATAATAAGCAGACTTCTCCATGTGTTGCCAGAAAACAGACTCCCGTGTTATGTCAAGGTCTTTCCTTCTGGATACTCATGGTAGAGAGTTGTAACCTCTCTACCATGAGTATCCAGAAGGGAAGACCTTGATAAAACTGTTTCTGTTTATGATAAAACATTTTGTGATATAAAAGATAAATTATATTTTAAGCAAATTTCAGTTGTATGGTTGCCTTCAAAATCTCAAATTAGAAGAAATTTAAAAAAGTTTTAATGTATATTCCGTGATGGTGGCAACCACATCCTTAGTCACATGAGCTTCTTCTTTTCCAACAATTATTTTTGCACATTCATTCATAAAAATGTTCTTATCCTGAAAGAAGAAAACTAATGCACCCATCACATCTAAGGGCTGGAAAACTGCAATATATTACATTTTGTTCTTGGGTTAAACTTTACTACAGGGCTCTGTGATACGGATATGCACGCAGGAAAGTTATACAGTCTAGCAAATGTCAGAGCAGAAACTGTCAGACTTGAGAGGACCTCTCACCTCTAATTCCCAGGACCTAGAGCCAGGACCAAAGTTAAATAATAGGTAAATATATGTTTTTCATGGCTAAGTCTGCATATTTACAATCATTCAAAAATAATCAGACACTTGCATGAACTTAGATGACTGTTGGTTTACATGTCTGGAATTTGGCTTGAACTGTGTACTAGAGGCTGCTACATAATACTCCTGCAGTATTAAACAAGGCGGTGTTCCTACTCTGGAGCTAGCCCTACGTCTGCGATTCTGGTGATGGCAGACCCCAGCACTGGGCAGGAGCTTCAGCTGTGATAGATAATGGTTATGCTTGTGCGCTTTCCTCTGGACAAATAACTGATATATAATGTGTTAAAATACTTAAGACATTTTACCTTGTTCCTTCAAAAGGTTTATAGTTGGCCTTCCTGCTGATCGGGAGTGAACATTTCTGGAAGTGAGGAAAGAAAGTGTGAAAAGATCACAGCCTATCATGAAACAAGCCAACATATCTTTGTTGAAAGAATAAACAGTTCTTATTGCCCAGAAGCACCAAAGATTGTCCATTTTATGAACTCATACTGCACTGTAAACATTAAGGAAGGGGTGCTCAATCCATGGCCTGCAGGCCACTCAAACTAGGAAAGTGGATGCCAAGGGTTAGCAACCTGTTGATTGCGATCTGGGCTTGCTGATCTGCCATCCCAGAGCATCAGAGCGCATCGAGCCAGCAGAGGAAGTAAGGCAGCTGCGGGAGAAGCAGGAGGTGCATAAGCCGATGCCTCCTTTGCACCGCCGCCTCCTGTCCCAGGGGGAGTGATACCAAATGTACTTCACCTGGGACCTTTCTAGCAGCCTGGAAACAGAGAGCGAGGTCAGCAGAAGCTGGAAGAGGAAAAGAAGGTCTGTGTATTAAACAACACATACACTGTGCTTCTGCAATGGGCTTATTAGCACCTATAAAAGGTTAACAACTATAAAGCTGCTTTCACACTGATCCACGGGTGAAGTGCAATGCACCTGCGGCTGTCCTGTGAGTTAGCTGCACTGAGCCATAGACTTCTATTATACCCCGTGGGTTTGGTGCACTTTCTGAAAGCACATCAACACTCTTAAATTCAGGAGTTTTGATGGGTTTTCAGAATGTGTACCACACCTACAAGGTATAATAGAAATCTATGGCAAAGCGCAGCCAGAGCACAGGAAAGCCACAGGTGCACTGTGCTGTACGCACGGCGTGGGTAAACTGCAGCACGTCAATGTGAAAGCAGCCTTATAGGGGGCTCAGGACAGTAAGGGCTCATTTACACTTAGAGTCCAGGGAAGGGGGGGCAGTGAACCCCCATAGTTAAGAGGTGTTTTTATGACACCCTCCCAGCCACTATTGGGGCAGCATACACAGGAACCAACCCTCTCCATTTTCCTCCTAAAACCACTGAAAGCTGGCTTCTCCTCCTCTCCCTCCAGCCAGAATCCAGCAACTGCAGAAGAAAAAGGTTCATTATGCTATTCAAAAAAACCTTGAAATTCTGAACCATTTCATTTCATTGTGGCTTGCGGCTAATTACCAAATCACTTAAGTTTCCCTCGCTCTTCAAAAAGTTGAGCACCCCAGCATTAAGGAGAGCATGCAATGAATGCAACTGACTGGCAAAACGACCATTTAATATTATCATCCTTTTTATATACCAATGTAGAAATGACAGATGAATGCTGGCTGGATATTATGGGAGGCTGTTCCAAGTGGGGGGAAAAAAACATTTCTTTTGGCTGCAACTTTGCATTAAAGAATATGTAAATGCAACATTTCATATTCCTGATATGTGCCTGATGTATGCATGTACTCATATGGAAAAGTATCCTGTTCTCTTTGTATTGCTTCCTTTGTGTGAAATCCCTGCTGTTCCTGCCAGTCCCTCAGCTTTCCTATTTAAAAACTGACCACACTAGGTATGAGAGCACAGTGCGGTCAGTTCTCTAGATGAGTTGGGTACTCAGTGTGCTCTCCTCCAATGATCAGATTTTCCCTCCCCCACCTTTTATGCAGTTGAGAACAGAGGTTATGTGATCCCTTTTAAAAAAACGGAAAAGTATTTATAATGTTTTGTATATCTATACACAAAATGTTTTGCTGTTCATTTCTATTTTAAATTGAATGGTTTGTTTTACAAGGTGAGAGTTTCCAATCACTTTAACTGCTTCATGTTTCCAGGTTTAGCAGCCATGCAATATAAAGATGGTCATACACTGTAAGTTTCCTCCTGTTCAGCCCCGGAGGCTGAACAAGGAAAATCTATTGAATACCCATCCATGGGTCTCCATCAGGTTTGCTTTCCGGGGCCGTGTTTCGACTAATATAATGATGAAAGGAAATAGATCAATGACAAAAGCTAGCACATAGATAAGAAGATATGTATTATTTGTAAAAGGAGTTTCAGAATCATGCTAAACAAGGAATATTCCGGACACACAGACCATATTTGACAATGGATGAGAGAACTTCGTAAAGGTCTTACAGGGGTAGTCCTAGGTGTCTGGCAAGTTCTATCTGTCTGATGAACACCTGACGCTGTTCTTCCTTCTGGTCATCTGTGCTGGCGATTCTGGGAGTGAAATCCAGGCCAACCTGAGTGCAGACACAGAGCTAATTTACTGAAATTTAACAATAACCATCTACGGGCAGCACAGTGGTTTAGAGATTAGTACATCTGCCTTGTAGCACTTGAGTCCTTAGTTCAAATTCCAGCCAGGTCACTGTCTGCACGGAATTTGCCTCCTCCCTATACTTGCATGGGTTTCCTCCATGTACTCCGGTTTCCTCCCACACTCCAAAGACATACTGGTAAGGATTGGCTCCTGCCTAAATTGGCCCTAGTATGTATGCACGTGAGATAGGGACCTTAGATTGTAAGCTCCTTGAAAGCAGGGACGGATATAAATTTACAGTATGTGAACCACTGTGCGAATTATCTGTGCTAAATAAATGTCTTTAATAAATAAATCAAGAAATGCTGTGTAATTTTTCTAAAGCTATCATCCCCATATTATTTCCCTTTTACTGGCTTGAATTTGCTGACCCCTGCCAATCTGTCTGGCTGCAGAGTAGTAATATAAGCACTGGACTGGGGGAAGGATCCTCGTAGACATGCTCCACCCACTACATGTACTGGGGGATGGATTTAGAAAAACATGCTCCACTCACTACATGGACTGGGTGAGGGATTCAGGAAAACATGCTCCACTGACTACGTAGGCTTGAGGAGGGATTCAGGAAATTATGTTCCACCTACTACATGGACTGGAGGAGGGATTCATAAAAATATGCTCCACCCACTATATAGACTGTGGGAGGGAGTCAAGAAAACATGCTCCACCCACTATGTGGATTGGGGGAGTGTTTCAGGAAAACATGCTCCACCCACTACATGGACTGGGGGAGAGATTCCAGAAAACATGCTCCACCCACTACATGGACTGGGGGAGAGATTCCAGAAAACATGCTCCACCCACTACATGGACTGGGGGAGAGATTCCAGAAAACATGCCCCACCCACTACATGGACTGGGGGATGGATTCAGGAAAATATGCTCCACCCACAACATAGACTGTGGGAGGGAGTCAAGAAAACATGCTCCACCCACTATGTGGATTGGGGGAGTGTTTCAGGAAAACATGCTCCACCCACTACATGGACTGGGGGAGAGATTCCAGATAACATGCCCCACCCACTACATGGACTGGGGGAGAGATTCCAGAAAACATGCTCCACCCACTACATGGACTGGGGGAGAGATTCCAGAAAACATGCTCCACCCACTACATGGACTGGGGGAGAGATTCCAGAAAACATGCCCCACTCACTACATGGACTGGGGAGAGATTCCAGAAAACATGCCCCACTCACTACATGGACTGGGGGAGAGATTCCAGAAAACATGCCCCACTCACTACATGGACTGGGGGATGGATTCAGGAAAATATGCTCCACCCACTACATAGACCAAGGGAGGGATTCAGAAAAACTTCTACTATATGGACTGGAGGAGAGATTGAGGAAAACTTGCTCCACCCACTACATGGACTGGGGGAGAGATTCCAGAAAACATGCCCCACCCACTACATGGACTGGGGGATGGATTCAGGAAAATATGCTCCACCCACTACATAGACCATAGGAGGGATTCAGGAAAACTTCCATTATATGGACTGTGGGAGGGGTTCAGGAAAACATGCTGCACCCACTATATGGACTGGGGGAGGGGTTCAGGAAAACATGTTCCACCCACTACATGGACTGGGGGAGAGATTCAGGAAAACATGCTCCACCCACTACATGGACTGGGGGAGGGGTTCAGGAAAACATGCTGCACCCACTACATGGACTGGGGGAGGGGTTCAGGAAAACATGCTCCACCTACTACATGGAATGTTGCAGTGGATTAGAGATGGGGGTGTACACTTAGCCATGTTATTCTAACTCACAGGGGCCTCTACATACAATGGTCACAGACACTCCCCTGTATTCTACAGCTAATAGATAAATTCACAATTGGGCACCAGAAAAATAACTTTATAAATTCCAATAATCATTCTTATTACAAATATATGTCAATTGAAATAATCTCTATTATAAATTTAACATTGCTCTCTGCGACACAGTAGTAATATCGCTGCTACGTTTGCAAGGTAATATCAGGGTTTGCAAGGGCACTTTGGTGCACACAAAAGTAGATTTATCTAATTTGTGGCTATTGGGAAATATATTTAGATGAAAGTTATTTAATGCCCGGAGTTCAGCTTTAACTTTCATACTTGCAGCAAATTTATGTAGCCTAACCTTTGAAGAAACAAGATAGTGTTTAATTCGTCTAATCTGAGGGCGTGGTCATTCAGAGGATCCTATTGAGGGATTCTCACACAGCATGGCAAACTCTTCCACAATACACAAAACCTAAATCGTATATTAGATATTCTGTACCTCACCGATAGCCACCAACTCATCCTTGTACAGTTCAATTAAAGGCAAAGCTTCTTCTAAGTCCTGAAAAAAATAAAATAATGTCAACTGTTACATCTTTTATAGCTTTACTTTTCAAGCTTTTTATTTATGAAAACAACGGCTGACAAAAGCGGTTCAAAGGATCACCCCACTCAAATCCGATAGTTCGGTTATAATAGCGACGGGTCTGGAATGAGTCACCTAATTTACTCTTAGGCTCCATGTACACGGGACATTTGGAAAACACTTCTGAACGATGGAAACTGACTGCTGGAAAACGTAGGTTAAAAAAAGTCTGTTTAGCGGGTTTGCATACCGCGTTTTTGCGCAATTGTGTTTAGAAGCGTTTTTTTTAAGAGAGACCTTCCAAAATGCCCAGAATGCACTGAAAAACAGTAAAAAAATAACTATTTCAGACATTTTGAGAGGAATAGAGAGCAGCATGTTATGAGATTACCTGTCTTTTCTAGTTGTATTCACTATGGATCTCATCATTATTATTATTATTATACAGGATTTATATAGCGCCAACGGTTTGCTCAGCGCTTTACAATATAGTGGGAGACAATACAGTAACAATACAGTTCAATACAAGAGGGACTTGAGGGCCCTGCTCCTTGGAGCTTACAATCTAGGAGGGTGGGGTGAATGGTACAGTAGGTAGTCACTGTGGGGGATGGAGTGGTTGGAAGAGTAGAGGATACCAGAATTAGCAGAGGGCGGGATAGCCTTCCCTGAAGAGAAAGGTGTTCAGTGAACACAGAAAGGCAAGTAGAGTAGGTGATAATCTGATAGATTGGGGTAGGGAGTTCCAGAGGATGGGTGACGCCCTGGAGAAGTCTTGGAGACGAGCATGGGAGAAAGAGATAAGGGAGCTAGAGAGTAGGAGGTCTTGCGAGGAGCGGAGTGTACGGTTTGGGTGATATTTAGAGATACGATCGGTTATGTAAGTTGGGGCAGTGTTGTGGATGGCTTTGTATGTCATTGTCAGAGTTCTGAATTTTATCCGTTGGGTAACTGGGAGCCAGTGGAAGGACTGGCAGAGAGGGGCAGATCAGAGCATAATACAGAGGGGGGGGGATCAGAGCAGCCCGGATAAAACAACCTTTTTACACAGTGCAAACGATTAACCCCTTAGGTTCCACAGTGAGTATAACAAGCATGCTTCACTGTATATACAGACTGATTTTACTGTTGTGGGTTTAGTAACACTCTAACCAATGATGATAGGTATATTTGGTGTGATAATCTCCACCCCTTGTATATCCCGTCAAAAAAAAGTGAACACAATAATTGGTGTCTCCTTCATAACCCCTTACAAAAGGGAATATCATCCTCCACCAAATTTCCAGTGTTGTGGATTTTCTGATATTTGCTCATCAAAATTAACAACATCAGGAAAGATCTTACTTATTATCCTGAAGATGCAGCCGTGGAATAAAATAAAATTCCTACACAGTAGAAGTTGTGAATATCTGGTTAATAATAAACTAAAGCATGTTACCTGAAGGGTGGCACTGCGTTCTTTCTCCAAGGTTTCAGCTTGCACTGGATGCACTCCTAAACATGGATAGACCAGTCCTGCGTTCCTGTGTACAGTCATCACTGGATAAACAACATGACCACCTTATACCTTTACATCTGTGCTACTAACCAAAGTTACTTGCCTAAGTACTAGTGAAATCCATTCTGGCAATAAGACACAACCACAAGGCATTTTCAGAACTATATCTGTCATTGGTGGTGGTGGACACAGACAACCAGGGTGGATAAAAATCAATGATTTTTTTTAAAAAATCAAAAAAAAAAAAAAATCAAAAAAAAAAAATAATCAAAAAAAAAAAATGTTTTTTATTTAAATCGGATTTTTTAAAATAAAATGCTTTTTGAGGAAAATATATTACCATCCAAAGGTTATTCCATCATGAAATAAAGATTAGTTTTTTAATTATGTAGAAAAAGGCTGTATATGTTTAATTGTTTTGCTAAATAAATTCCATGAATCCATTCACAATGTCATGCTCTTCCAGAGGTTTTTGTAAGATTATTGGGCAGTTTCTCTGCCTACAAGATATTATCACAGACGCTCGGTTTACTTTTGCAGTTCTCAAAACTGAATTTGACTCAGCGGAGATCACATGCCTCTTCTTCACAGCAAAAATGTTATAACATGAACAGAGTTAAGAAAAAGACCTTCATCCTAACTTCTACAAACCTATGAATACAGAATCAACCCCTTCAGTGCTAAGTTTCAAGAAGTTCAGTGAATAGAATAGAAACAATATTTTTCTGATTGTTTGGAGTGGAATAGATCTGCACAAGAAGAAAGTGAAACTAAGTGTGAGGAGGAAGGGGCTGACAGTCTAAGTTTCTTAAAATATATATATTTTGTTTAGCCAAATTAGTTAACAAACATGGATGTTTGTTTAAGCAAATACCATATGCTGGAATGTTATTGTTTCAGATGAATAAATCTATTTAAATTGTTATTATTAACCACTTGAGCTCCTGAGGATTTACCCCTTAATGACCAGGCCTTTTTTTGCTGTTTGGCGCTGCACTAATTCAAATGATAATTGCGCGGTCATGCAATGCTGTACCCAAACGAAATTTACGTTCCTTTTTTTCACACAAATAGAGCTTTCTTTTGGTGGTATTTTATCACCTGTGCACTTTTTATTTTTTGCGCTATAAACAAAAAAACCACTAAAATTTTGAAAAAAAACAATATTTTCTACTATCAGCTATAAAAAATATATAGTAAACTCAAAGGTAATCATAAATTTCATCCAAAATGTATTCTGCTACATGTTTTTGGTAAAAAAAATCCCAATAAGTGTATATTGATTGCTTTGTGTGAAAGTTATAGCGTCTACAAACTATGGTATAGATACTGTAATTTATGCCTTTTTTGCTATACAGCGCTGCACTAATTCAAATGATAATTGAGCGGTCATGCAACGCTGCACCCAAACAAAATTTACGTCCTTTTTTTCACACAAATAGAGCTTTCTTTTGGTGGTATTTGATCACCTGTGCGCTTTTTATTTTTTGCGCTATAATAAAAAAAACACGAAAATTTTGAAAAAAAACAATATTTTCTACTTTCAGCTATAAAAAATATATCGTAAACTCAAAGTTAGTCATAAATTTAAGCCAAAATGTATTCTGCTACATGTTTTTGGTAAAAAAAATCCCGTGCATTAGCGGGCAAACTGGCGCTATCTAGGAGGGGCGCTAACACTATCGGAAGTTACCAGTGACACTAATACAGTGATCAGTAAAAATCGGTTCACTGATCAGTGACACTGGTGACAGGGCAGTGAAGGGGTTAACTGGGGGGGGATTAAGGGGTTAAATGGGATTACTGGTGTACTAGCGGGCAAACTGGCGCTATCTGGGAGGGGCGCTAACACTATTGGAAGTCGCCAGCGACACTGATACAGTGATCAGTAAAAATCTGTTCACTGATCAATGACACTGGTGACAGGGCAGTGAAGGGGTCAACTCGGGGGGGGGGGGGGACAAGGGGTTAGACGGGATTATTGGTGTATTAGCGGGCAATCTGGCGCTATCTGGGAGGGGCGCTAACACTATCGGAAGTCACCAGCGACACTGATACAGTGATCAGTAAAAATTGGTTCACTGATCAGTGACACTGGTGACAGGGCAGTGAAGAGGTTAACTGGGGGGGAGGCGATCAAGGGGTTAAACGGGATTACTGGTGTACTGGCGGGCAATCTGGCGCTATCTGGGAGGGGCGCTAACACTATCGGAAGTCACCAGCGACACTGATACAGTGTTCAGTAAAAATCGGTTCACTGATCAGTGACACTGGTGACAGGGCAGTGAAGGGGTTAACTGGGGGGGGATTAAGGGGTTAAATGGGATTACTGGTGTACTAGCGGGCAATCTGGCGCTATCTGGGAGGGGCGCTAACACTATCGGAAGTCGCCAGCGACACGGATACAGTGATCAGTAAAAATTGGTTCACTGATCAGTGACACTGGTGACAGGGCAGTGAAGGGGTTAACTGGGGGGGGCGATCAAGGGGTTAAACGTGATTACTGGTGTACTGGCGGGCAATCTGGCGCTATCTGGGAGGGGCGCTAACACTATCGGAAGTCGCCAGCGACACTGATACAGTGATCAGTAAAAATCGCTTCACTGATCAGTGACGCTGGTGACAGGGCAGTGAAGGGGTTAACTGGGGGGGGGGGGGCGATCAGGGGATTAAATGTGTCCTAGGTGTGTTCTAACTGTAAATGTGTAGTGTTTTACTCACTTTTGCTGTGTCTTCTTCTCTGTCTGGAACGGAGTGTGTCCAGGCAGAGAAGAATGACATCATATCCTGCCCTGTGTAAATGTCAACACAGGACAGGATAGGACAGGGACCGATCATCTGATTTCAGCCAGAAATCACTGGCTGAAATCTAATGATTGATCCCTCCTGGATCGAATCGTGTCACCCGCGGGTCGGCGGGAGCGCGCGCGCCCCCTACCAGCGAAAGTGTCGGGAGCGCGGAGCCCGTTTTAAAACGTGCTTTTGCGCTCCACTGCCGCCCTGCACACGTATATATACAGTGGCAGGGCGGCAAGCGGTTAAGTTAATGATTATTTTTCTCCTTCCTAAGTACAACAGAAAAGTTGTCCAAACATGAATGATTAACCTATTAAACTGGGGATAAAAAAAACTAATATGAAAAGTTGTTATTCTAAAAATCTTCATCTACTTGCATATTAAAGTTATACCAGCAAGAATTAGTCGTTATGTAGAAAACTATGATTTAAATCAAGCCTTACTGACTAGTGATTTAAATCGTGATTTAAATCAGTTTGATTTAAACCAAATCCACCCTGCAGACAACACAACCTCCAATGATCCTACAGCAAGATGGGTACCAATGCCCTATTATCCTCTGGCTGAGATCTATAGAACCTGACTGCACTCCCCTCTGATTAGATAGAGCATTTCATTTGTTTGCAGCCAGGTTCAGGGTTTCCCAGGGAGAATAAATTCTTTTGGAAGGATTACTGTAGCTGCTGACTATTAATAAAACAGCTACTTACCAGTCCAGGAGCCCAGCGTTGTCTTCACCCAAGGCTGTAGGAAGTAAGCTGTAACTTTTTGTTTCACTACTGGCTTCCTACTGCACACTCCACAGCCTCTGGGGACTGTGACATGGGACCTGGGACTGTGCTAGACTTCCACTATTCTCGCCTAGGCAAGAACTGTATAAATGAGAACCGTTACCTGTCAGAAAAAGGTACCCACTCCCAGGAGGAAAAAAAAAAAAACATTAAAAAATGGTCTATAAGGATTAGTGGAACTTTCAGTTTTCTTGTTCAAGAATTGTATTAGTATTTTAACAGGGATGAAAAGATATTGGCAACAGACATTTCACAGGCATGAAAACATAATTGTTGTCAAATACGAAAGAGATGTCATTACAAAGAAGGGGGGAGGAAGGGAATGTTCAGTTTTAAGTGAAGTTCATCTTAGTTAAAGGATAAGTTCACCTTTAAGTAAAAAATAATAAGTGCAAATTATTTTTGCAGGTAAAAAAAACGTGCATTTATTGTGTTTGTCTGCAGAAGCCTGTAAAGCATTGCACAGGTGTCATGCAGGTCCCGTACGGGATGTACAAGCAAGCAGATACACGGGCAGGAAGAATTACCGAATGGCCACAGCGCTCCCAGCGCCATGGTTGTTCATTGAGGACTACAAGCCGACAGCTGCTAAGGCTGATGGGACTTGTAGTCTCTCATCCACAGAGGACCGTGAATGAGTGATGTAGCCGGGCGAGGCCCTGCATGGCCGCATTTTTAAAAAAATTGACAGCTAGCGGGGGGACAGAAGATCCCCCAATAGCTGTCAAAGTGGGGATCAAAGGGAGCAGGGGCCGGTCTGATCGTAACATGTTACATGATACACCCTGAATACGGATGTAACATGTTACAAAAGATGAACTTATCCTTTAAACCAGGGATCTCCAAATTATGGACCTCCAGCTGTCGAATTACTACAAGTCCCATCATGCCTCTGCATGGGTTTGGAGACCCCCTGCTTTAAACTTTAAAAAAAAAAAAAAAAGGGGGGGGGGAATAGTACTTCTGTTTAATGAAAAGCGTCTCTTGTGCTGGTAGCTACTCTCTTAGTTGAAATTCTCTATCGTCTACTGCATTCTCACCCCCCCCCCCTCCCCACCACCACTGCTCCCCCTGCGCCAGTAATTTTCCAGTGTTGTGGGGGTTAATACAAAGTGTTGAATTTGTCACTAGCACTCATTAAGACCATGCCCATCCTTTCTGTCCCCCTCCTCCATTTGTAGAATCTGTACCATAGTTGCCAAGTGCTCTATGAATGAAGAAGGTAGACCTTTCAATCATCCTTCTGTCCTCCATTCATAGAATGCTTTTATTGCTGGAAGCTATAGTATAGCACATGACATTTAATCTGTTGCTCTGTCCTGTATGGGTAAAACACAGGTTTACTATAAATACTGGCTTGGGGTGTAGTGGGCCACTAATAGATGCATATGATGCACAGATATTTTAGTCTTACCTTCTAGAAAGCTGAATTAATTTTTCAAATTCTGCCGAGTGCTCTGCCACCGCCACTAGAGCCTGGACACCAGCCTGAAAACCAGAAAAAGGCCCAAAATATGAAACATAGTAATCATTTTAAACAGGGCATAGTGCTGTCAGAGAAGACCATAAGGCTAGGTTCACAAATGTGCGGGTGGTGCCGCTGCAGATCTGCACGAAAATCCGCGCAACCGCACCACCCGCACAGAGAAATGTGGATCCGCGGGCTGGTGCCATTAGTTCTAATGGCACGCCACCCGCACTGGAAAACGCAACCGTGCTGGGAACCGAGGTTCCCGTGTGGGCTGCGTTTTCAGAAGTGCAGGGACTTCTTCCCTGCGTGTCTCGGGGCACGAAAGTCCATTCAAATGAATGGGCTCTTGTGCACACGCATAATGCGGCCCGCACTGTTGAATTAAGCTTTGACAAAAAAACCTGGAAGCTGATTGGTTTCTATGCAAAACTGCACCATATATAAAATTCTCCAGTTTTACTAAATCAACCCCATTGTGTGTGTTACAAATGCTGGGGGAGCACACCAGATCTATTCACAATGACCCCAATTTACTAAAGGAGTACAGCATGTTCACTGTTTTAATTAGTGACTGAAATAAAGTGAGAATATGCTTTGCAAAGAACAGCCAATCAAAAAAAAGATTTTTTTGCCTGTGTTGGATGATGGAAGTCAGTACAACATTACTTTATTTACTAAGTTAAGTGAAAATTGCCTTTTCAAAGTGAAAATTAACCCAGCTGAGAAAATACATTGAAGCTGTGATGACTTCAATCATCCAATAATATGCAAGCAAAAATCATTTTTTTTTTAAATATATTTTATGACTGGGTATTTTGTTAAGTGAATTTTCATTTTATCTCACCTCATTCGCTAATTAAAACACTAAAAACTGGTGCTTAGTGGATCCGTGGTGCGGATTGAAGCTCAGGTTTTACAGCTGATTGATACAGTAGTTGTTCAGTGGGTCACGTCAGGTTTACATCAGGTTCAGGACAGGGTTAGCTCAGGAATTTATCCTGTTCACACATATGCGGTTTAGAAACGATTCCCACAGAAGTCAATAGCCCATAATCCGCACCTGAACCTGAAGGTACTGCTCAGAAATCGGACAGGACTCTTTTTTTAAACTGCACTGAATCCACACCGCCAGTGTGAATAGCCACCATAGGAGGCAATGTTATTTCACATCTCATGCGGTCTGGATGTGGTTCAGACTGCATCCAATCCGCATATATGTGAACCTGGCACTTAGGAGCCTATGCAAACTGAGCGAATATTTACCTTATGATTTAAAGCAGATTATCCTTTAATCAGTTCCATCTAATGGCCAAAATGCGGTATATTTTCTCATTGTGGTATTTCAGAAAACTTTGCTCCATTTTGGCCACTACATAGAGCTAATGATACAGGAGTTAATCTATTTGAAAACATATAGTGAAATTTAGTTCTGCTTGCCATCATATATTTGACATTCGCGTAATGAATGTTTTATAAATAGACCCCCATGAGAAGTGATCATGCTCTACTCCTTTTGTAAATTAACCCCGTAGTGTCCCAGAAGAAAAATAGCTCATGACCCCAGTGCACCAAGGCTGCTTTACTAACCACTGTACCATGTTTTCCTTTACTCAGCGTATCTGCTGTGATTATTTTGACAAGACAAATAATTAGTCAAATGGCTAGAAATAGACAGCAGCTGTCCAATATCTAAGAAACATTCATACATAATAAGTGTAAGCAGTTATATGTGTAGAGAAAATAAAACAATACTTACTGCCTTTGCTTCTTGCAAAATGTTATTGATGTCCTGCAATGTAAAGAAGCAAAAAAATTAACAAATGCACGCAAAAATTGCAGAAATTTCAAAGAAGTGAGTATGTTATGAATTGGCACCTGCAGCAAAAAGCTCAAGGTTCTTACCAGTCTGAATTGCAGAGGAAAAAAAATTCAAGACAATCAGGCTAGGGTACAGTAAATCACAACACACCTGTACAATCATGGACAAATCCTGTAAAAGCAGCAAAAGCACTGTAAAACAAGCACTTACTGACCTCTGTAGCTGCAATCACTAAGGAGTAATTGTTCCTCAAAGTTTACAGAAGAACACACTTTCTTTCAGTGAATACAAAGTGTATACTGATAGGAGGAGGTGGAAATTGTTAGATCGATGCCCCTCCTCTCCACTTCATTCGATCACAGCCCACCTTGTATTCATTTTTTAAAAAATACAAGATGTTCTATTAATGGTGATGGGGCTGTGGTCAGTGTGCAGAGGGGCAGGAATTGAGCAGGACCCAGAAGACTAAATCTATCACTGTAGCGGCGGCTACAACTACAGTGATTTATGCCCCAGCAGTCTATCAGGTATGAAATATGCATATTTACATACCAAGCTGGACCAATGAAAGCATGCAATACAAATAATTCCTGGAATTCAGTTTTAAAGTGATACTAAACCCTCTTGTTTTATCATTATGTCTTTTTTATTATGTGCAGTCCCTTTATTCTGAAATGTCCATTTACTCCTGTAGTCCAAGGGCGATGTCCCCGTCTTTTGTTTCTGGGTGCCTCCTTAACTAACCATGTGCTAGGGAGCCATCCATGCACACTCAATGCCTGAGCCAAGCTATGTGTGTTCACAGAAACACACAGAGCTCGCAAGCCACACCCCTGCACTCTCTCCCAGCAGTTTGACTGATGATTTCAGGAGCCTACTGTTCCGCTGCCCTCAACATCTGCTGAGGATCCAGGAAATTTGGACAGTGGTGTTAATGGATCTCAGGCCTGGTGGCCATAACAAGGAAAAAAGGTAGATGGGGGGGGGGGGGGGTAAAAGTACTGGGACTTTTTATCTTAATGCTGTGAATGCATTAAAGAAAAACAAAAGGTGGAATTGACACCTTTAGAACTATTTTAAAGCAGCGTTCAGTCCCTCGCTCCCCCCCCCCTAAAAAAAAAACAGTCAGTAGCTACAAATACTGTAGCTGCTGACGTTTAATATTAGGTCACTTACTTGTCCAGGGATCCAGTGGTGTCCTCACCCCGAGCCGATTCTTCAATCTGCCATCGGGTGCTGCGCCACGATCTCGACTTCACCGCTGGTGTCCTATAGCACATGCGTGAAGTGCGCTGCACTTTGTGAACAGGCTGAAGTCTTCTGAGACCTTGGAAGTGTCCCAGAAGGCTCGGGGGGGGGGGGGGGAACGACTCCCAGCTCAGTTCACCACAATGAACTGAACTAGAAGTGGGAGTGGGTACATGTCAACACAAGGTACCCACTTCCCCCCCAAAAAGTGCCAAATATGGCAGCAGATGGGGGGGGGGGGGGCAGAAAAGTGGAGCTTCCACTTGTGGGTGGAACTCCGCTTCAAAGATGAAATGCTCCATAGGGACTGCAGCTACAGAGTTGAGGGCTTGTTTAAAAACATTATAAAAAGAATAAAAAGCGAGCGCTATCCAGTCAGCAGCTGTACACTCAAGGCAACCAACAAAATCCTTAATAGAATCAGAAATAAAATATTGCTAAAAGTAATAATCATACAGAATGAATAGACTATATGTCAGAAAAATACTGCAAGTATCAATTGAACAGATGGACAATAATTGAAAAAAAATTGGAAAAAATTGAAAAAATGCACATGGAAAATGTATATGCCCAAACTGTGCGACTAAATTAACATATATTATTATATGAAGAGGTATGTAAAATCCATGATGGTGACTGAAAAATTGCTATAATAGTCCCCACAACTTCAATCGATGCTTGTGCTTCATATTTAATAGAAGGAATGCGCACTCACCAGATGACACTATTAATGTGCATTGTATATTATCCTGGTGTCATCAAGGTAATCATCTGGGCCAATAGGTAGAAAAGGCTCCCTCTTGGAATGGGTAGGGTCCAGGGACTTAAGTGTTGATGATCCAGGGGTGTCCAGAGTTCCCCTTTAGGGATGGGTGGGTGCAGCTCACACAGGTTTAACAGGAGGCTCCCTCTCTGGATACACTCGGTTGGTACTGGGCGTCTAGAAGGCTAATACTCCCCACAAGGGGTCAGAACAAAGGAATGCCCATAGTGTAGTAAGTTGATAAATATTTATTAATATCATAAATAAATGATTTGGTTCTTTCTCTGATGATGTGCGTGCGCACGTAACGCGTAAGGAGGAGCCTACTCACGCCGTCGGAGCATCGTGGAGCTCCGGCGGCCATTTCATTTCAGGGACGGGCAGTCCACTTTGCTTTTACTTCTATTTATTGGATGCATCCTGTTTACGATATTAATAAATGTTTATCAACATCCAACACTATTTTGTCAAATGCTGTAGTCTGAAGGAGGATGTAATGCTGGCATTCTTCGCCAGTGGAGGGGGGCATTGTTCCCAATGACCACCAATGTATGGCAGCACTCTCCACACTGACCTCCAATATAAGGGGACATTCTTCAAACTGAACACAGGCATTTTAAGAAGGCATTTTTCCCATTGACCTCTGATGTAAGGGGAATAATTCCCATTGACCCCCAATGTAAAGCATAACTTTCCTCATGACAACAAATGTGAGAAAACATTCTTCCCACTGACTGCCAAGGTACGGGGGCAATCTTCCCACTGGTCTTCATAGTAAGAGGCATTCTTTCTATTGAGCCCAAATGTAAGGGGAATTGATCTCACTGACCCCAGTGTAGGGAGCATTCACAGGAGTCCACACTGCAAGGGCATGTTCTTTCCACTGAACCCCAATGTAAGGGGACAATCTTCACATTAGCAACCAATGTAAGACATTCTTCCCACTGACCTCCAATGCAAGGGGGACATTCTTCCCACTGACCCCCAATGTAAGGGGGACATTCTTCCCAATGACTCCCAATGTAAGGGGGACATTCTTCCCACTGACCCCCCAATGTAAGGGAGACATTCTTCCCACTGACCCCCAATGTAAGGGGGACATTCTTCCCACTGACCCCCAATGTAAGAGGGACAATCTTCCCACTGATCACCAATGTAAGGGGGACATTCTTCCCAATGAACCCCAATGTAAGGGGGACATTCTTCCCAATGAACCCCAATGTAAGGGGGACATTCTTCCCAATGAATCCCAATGTAAGAGGGACATTTTTCCCACTGATCACCAATGTAAGAGGAACATTCTTCCCACTGATCACCAATGTAAGAGGGACAATCTTCCCACTGACCCCCAATGCAAGGAGGACATTTTTCCAACTGACCCCCAATGTAAGAGGGACATTCTTCCCACTGATCACCAATGTAAGGGGGAAATTCTTCCCACTGACCCCCAATGTAAAAGGGACAATCTTCCCACTGCCCCCCAATGTAAGGAGGACATTTTTCCCACTGACCCCCAATGTAAGGGGGACATTCTTCCCACTGATCACCAATGTAAGGGGGACATTCTTCCCACTGATCACCAATGTAAGGGGGACATTCTTCCCACTGATCACCAATGTAAGGGGGACATTCTTCCCACTGATCACCAATGTAAGAGGGACATTCTTCCCACTGATCACCAATGTAAGGGGGACATTCTTCCCACTGACCCCCAATGTAAGAGAGACATTCTTCCCACTGACCCCCAATGTAAGAGGGACATTCTTCCCACTGACCCCCAATGTAAGAGGGACATTTTTCCCACTGACCCCCAATGTAAGGAGGACATTTTTCCAACTGACCCCCAATGTAAGAGGGCCATTCTTCCTACTGATCACCAATGTAAGGGGGACATTCTTCCCACTGATCACCAATGTAAGAGGGACATTCTTCCCACTGATCACCAATGTAAGAGGGACATTCTTCCCACTGATCACCAATGTAAGAGGGACATTCTTCCCATTGATCACCAATGTAAGAGGGACATTCTTCCCACTGACCCTCAATGTAAGAGGGACATTATTCCTACTGATCACCAATGTAAGGGGGACAATCTTCCCACTGACCCCCAATGTAAGAGGGACATTCTTCCCACTGACCCCCAATGTAAGAGGGACATTCTTCCCACTGACCCCCAATGTAAGAGGGACATTCTTCCCACTGACCCCCAATGTAAGAGGGACATTCTTCCCACTGACCCCCAATATAAGAGGGACATTCTTCCAACTGCCCCAAATTTAAAAGAACACTATGTTTCCACTGATTGCATCTTTTTTTTAACTTTTTTAATCTATTTTAACTTTTTATTCCTGTCATCCCATGGGTATTACTGAAATCAATTTGGTTGTATATTGGAGGTCAATCCATTCTAGGTGTCATATACTCTGGGTATGCCATGTTCCACTTTCTTTCCTTTGTTATCTCCATGGGTCTGATCACGCTCATGTACCTTATCCTGTAGATATACAAATTTTGACACCTGGAGATTATTTCACAGATTTCTCTGTGGTAAGGCAGGGAACGTCTTAGATAACAGGAATTTCTATCACACTTACCTGTAATATACATACATGGGGCAGATCGCTCTGTATGCTGCCATGCTGGTGCCAAGTATTGTCATTGAAAGATAGGAGTCAGCGGAGCACATGATTGGCTGTGGCAGCCAGGAACTCAGTTTGGAATTGTTGGCCCCATAACACCCCATTGGAAGAGCTGTGTTATTATGAATCATTACTCAGAGACAAGGAAGGAGAGAACAATGAATAGGGCCCTCACCTGATCAAATTCTGCAGAAGACAGGTGACAATGACAGTCCACAATCCCCCCACACACCTCCATGCTGGCTACCCCACAAAGAACTTCCAGACATCTGTCAGTCGCCTGCTAAACATAGACTCTCACTGCGCATGCGCCATCCCAGCCAGCTGCGTCGCCCTCCATCTTTGTACACCCGTTCTTAACGATCCAGCGACAGAAACGCAGAATTTTAACTTATACTCCGGTTAAAAAAAACCTACTCTACGTAGTACTGTATTGGAACTGTCCTCTAAAATTGATTTCAAGTAATGGTATCTGTTGGGTGTAGTAAGATGGCGATTTTACTGCTTCCGGTTAGCGGATGACTGCTTATGTTTATTATTTTTCATCTTTGTTACTAAGTTATTTGAACGTATCGAATAAAAGGCTGTATGAATACAAAGTATCGAAAATTATACTAAATATAGTTTGCGAGTAGTAAGATGGCGGTTCCCTGACTTCCAGTGTACACGGAACGAACGTGCTAGGTAGGGTTCCCGGCGGTGCAGGTTTGCAAACTGGACTTCCGGTGGGGGGAATGTCCGGATTTTGAAAATGGCGGCAAATGTTGGCAGTCCGAAACGGAGAAGTCTCCGCTTACAGGATGCCAGTGTGGCCGCCGAGAGTGGACCGGGTCCTTCCTCCTCAGGAGCCCGGGGCCACGCAGAGACCAGGACCTCCGGTAATACAAAGAGACTGTCTGCGGAGAAGAGGAGGGTAGGAACAGAGAGCCAGGAGGGGTCCCTGGGCAAAAGAAATAGTGCAGAGCTGCTCAGGGGGAAACAAGACCCCAATAAAGGGACTTCTCATGGGGAGAATGAAACAGAACAGGAACCCAAGGACACAGCGCCCTCCACAGGAAGGAAAGAGAAAAGGAACTCTTCCAAGAATGCACCCTCCATGGATCCCAATCCTTCCAAAAGTGCACCCTCCATGGAGACCAAAAGTGCACACTCCATGCAGTCCAGCACTAAAAGCAGTGACATCTCTAGCTCTGGAGGTAGAAGCCTACGGCCACAGAGGAGCCAGGATAACATAGGGGACAACCCCCAAGGAGCCACCTCCTCCCCCGTTACTAACACATCCTTCAGCAGAGAGACCAGATCCAGCACAGCTAAAAACCAAGAGCAGAATGGAGCCTCCATGGCATTCGTAGGACGTAAAGGTGCAATCTCAGGCAAGGACAAAGAACACCTTGCTGAGCCCAACTTTGTAAAAGAAGGCTCTGTTGATATCAATGGCCATGATAGACATCTGCAACCAAGGAGGAGTCGTGACGGTTCCAGCGCTGATGGAGAGAACAGCTCAACAGGAGGCACTGTAACTAATGCATCGGTGAGGAGGGAGACCAGATTCAGTACAGGAAGAAAGCAGGAGGGCTCTGAATCCTCCACAGCCATCAGGGGTAAAGATGCAATCTCAAGGCAGGAGAAAATGGAAAATGTTGACATTGAGGAGCCCAAGTCTCAAAATAAGGAGAACACTGGTGAGAGCAGCAGTCATAATAGAAGTTTGCAATCAAGGAGAAGCCACAAGGGTTCCAGCTTTAATGTAGAAGAGAACCATGGAAGAGCCACCTCAGCCACTGTAACTGATACATTGTCTAGCAGAAAGACCAGAGCCAGCAGAGCAAAGGATCTTGAGGAACCTGGAGTCTCCACTGCGGTTAGGGGAGGAGGTGAAGGTGGAGACTCAAGCAAGCAGAAAAATGAAAACCAAGGGGGGGCCAGCTCTCAAGAAGGGGAAGGAGCTGAGGACCCTGGTGGGAGCAGCAGTCATAATAGAAGCTTACAATCAAGAAAGAGACACAATGGCTTCAGCTTTAATGTAGAGGAGGACCTCAGGGGAGCCATCTCATCCGCTGTAACTAATACATTGTCTAGCAGAAAAACCAGAGCCAGCACAGCCAAGGACCATGAGGAACCTGGAGTCTCCACTGCAGTCAGGGGAAGAGGTGAAGGTGTAGACTTAAGCAAGCAGAAAAATAAAATCCAAGGTGAGGCCAACTCTGAACCAGGGGAAGGATCTGAGGACCCTGGTGGGAGCAGCAGTCATCATAGAAGCTCACAACCAAAGGAGAACCTTGGTAGCACCAATGTTAATGCAGAGGAAAGCCCCAGAGCAGCCGCTTCATCTACTGGTACCAATGCTTCATTCAGCAGAGAGACCAGATCCAGTAAAGCAAAAGACTCTCAAGAGGAGAGAGGATCTGAGGACTTTGGTGGGAGTAGCAGCCACAATAGAAGCTTACAAAGACTGAGAAGCCCTGAGGCCTCCAGTGGTAATGTAGAGAACAGCTCCAGAGGACTCCGTTCATCAACTGAAAGCCATGATTTAATCAGAGAAGAGGCCAGGACCAGCAGACAAAAACATTATGAGGAAGCTGGAATTTCCACTACTGCTGAAAGAAGGGACAATGGTACACCTTTAAGCAAAGGAGAACGAGTAATAAGGCCTAGGAACCAAAGTGGGGAGACGTTAGATATCTCTGGCGGGGTTAGAAGTCCTGATAAAAACTTAAGACCAAGGAGGAGCTGTGATGGCTCTGGCATCACTGGTGGGAATAGTGAGGCAATAAAAGGAATTGATGGTACACCTTCCAAAGAAATGACTGGGAAAAGTGAACCCATAACCCAGAGTGTGGAAGTATTGGGAAATCCTGGTGGGAGCATCAGTCCCAGAAAAAAATTGACAAAAAATAGAAACCTTGAGGACCCTGTTGATGATGGGAGGAATCCTAACTTGACCACTGAGAGCAATGCAGGAGAGGCTGCCAGAGACTATAAAGTGCGCTGTTGCTCCAAGCAGTTTCTACAGGAGGTGATGGGAATGTGTACTGGAATTTGCAAAGAAATTGTGGATAGTCAGCAGTATCTGAATGAAGAACAAAAGCAGCAGCACCGCAAGAACTTGGTCTGGGTGAGAACTGTATGGCTTTGGAACTTGCATTAAAGTAGAGGTGTTTTTTATATATATATATATATATATATATATATATAGATTTGTTTAAAGGTTCTAAAGGCCCATGTTTTGTTTTTTTCTTTTTTGTTCCTTAATGCATTCTATGCACTAAGGTAAAAACCTTCTGCGTGCAGCTCCCCCCTCAGGCCCCTTATACGTACCTGAGCCCTATCTTGAGCCAGCAATGTGCATGAGAGCAGCTGCTCTCCTGCGTCTCTACTTATTGTCTCAAACAGCAGCTGGAGCCATTGGCTCCTGTTATCAATCACAGCCAATGAGACAGAGGGAGGGGCTGAATATGGCTCGGGAGTGAGCCTACTTGAGAGCCTCATAGCAAGAGGCTTGCTATTTGGCACGCTCGTCAGGGGGGAAAAGCCAAGAGAGCTGGTGGGCACCCAAAAAGAAGAGGATCAGGTCTGTTCTGTGCAAAACTATTGCACAGAGCAGGTAAGTATAACATGTTTGTTAGGAAAAAAAAATCTTTTCTTTAGAATCACTTTAACCACTTACCGACCAGTCACATACCTGGTATGTCAATGGACTTCAAGTGGTTGTAAGGGAATGATGCCTGCAGTCGATGGTCAGCTCTTGTAATAGCAGTTGGAACAGCTAACTAGCCGCTCAATTGCTATTACAAATAGCGGCGGGGGGACATCTCCCACCACCTTCTGTGGCTTTAAGAGGATCTCCTGTCCCACTGGGAGTTCTGACCGACCAGCCGGTGCTACCGCGGTCACATAGTAGCCCAGAAACGATGACCTGACAACACTTTTGGTTTACTCAGAAATGCATGACGCCATTTTTTAAAAAATAAAAGCATTCAGTCACACTGATCCTGGTGTGATTAAATGCTTTTAAGAGCAGAGGAAGGATCTGGGGTCTTTTTGACCCCAGATCCCTCCATAAAGGGTACCTGTCACAGGCATATAGCTTTCACAAGGGATGTTTACATTCTTTGTGACAGCAAAAAAAGTGCTTGTGCACAAACACGTCGGTCCTGTAAACACACAAACAGTGTGTTTACACCAGTGAATTGGTGTGAAAGGTCCAATGAGAATGAATGGGTAGTGAACCGCAACGATTGTCGCTATGCCATAAAATGCATGAGTACCATGGTTTACATGCTTGGGGCATATAAAGATTACACAGAGCAGATAAATTATAAAATGTTTGTTGAAGAAAAAATTTGGAGCCTTTAGTACCACTTTAAAATCTCCAGAAAGAAATACTCTGCTGAAGAAGGATGCACATACTTACCTTTTCCACCGAACGCTGTTGCACTCCAGATGAGTGATTCCCCAAATCTGCAGGGAAACTGATATTTCCATGATTCCTGGTAGCTCTCAATGTTTCCTCTCACTTACCTCTACATTATTACTGTGTTTGTAAAGACATGGAGGTCAGCAGAAGGAACAAGTGAAAGCTGCTGGGAACCATGGAAACATTGGCCTACCTGCAGACTTTGCAGAACCACAGAAATCAACACTACCAAAAGATGTGACAAGTAGTGGAAAACAAGTCCTGCGGAGAAGGATGGGGGAGTAGGGGGACAGCTTGGAATCGAAGGTGATTATTGCAGCAAAAGCTGCTCCTCCTCCCCCCCCCCCCTTTTTTTTTTGTTTGTTTTTTTTATTGGGGTGGTTCTACTTTTAAGTATCAGTTTTGGGATGGAGCTAGACTGATATTTCATACAGTTCCTACAAAACCTCAACATATTCTACAGGTACAATTGGTGTTTTTATGTTGGTATTGTAATTTGACAAATATTTTGTTTATTCTCAGGACTTTGAAACTGCCTTTCAAGAGAACGTCAGCATCAATGGACTGTCATGGCATGAAGCCCCAGATAAAGACTCTGGTAAGAAACAGAACGTCCAACTCTAGATCATACTTTTTTTCTTTTACTGTTGGATACAGAAGGGAACAATTAAAGCTGGAGTTAACATTGTTTATATTTTGCATTCCCTGGTTCTTCCTCTTTCCCCCCAATCAACATGCTAATTAAAACCTAGTGATGTCATCGCTGGGTCTCTGTGCTTCTCTTTTTAATGCAGACAGATCATGACTGGTGGGAGGGATTGGCAGAATTTATGTACCTAGCTGTATTTATGTACCTAGCTGCATGAAAAAAACATCACAGCACCTTGCCTCAGTACTCCCCTCAAGTGCTCTCAGACCTTATGCAAGCAGTGAACTGGCTCTTGGAAGAATATATGGAAATATCAAACTGCCTTGATTGAAAAAAAAAAAACTGAAATTCAGTGACTGAAAGTGACAGACCAGGTTTTATGTAATTAGGAGGACAGCAAAATTAAGCATACTGTAGCTAGAAATTTGAGCGTTCATCTCCTTCTCCCTCATCCTCAACTCAGTGTTGCCCTAGTAAATATAAAGTAAATATATCTCCCGCTGTGGTCCTCAGTGTCCCTGGGAATATGCCTCTGCCCCCTCTGCCGGCTCATAAATGCTGGTATAGTTATTCTCCCTGTCCCTGTAAATCACAATCCCTTACAGCTCTATGTCAATTTGAGATTGAGCCAGGAATATCTGATTGTCTGCTGGGGATCAGGAAGGATCATGCTTTATTATTTTTTTTCCTTTCTCTGGATGAACTGTGAGTACAGGATGTATATATGGAGATTTTCTACTTGTTTTGTTTTTTTCTATTGATTGAACTAGATACTTGTGTTTTTTGGTTTTTTTTTCAACCTGTGTAGCTGTTAATCTACATATACCATGTTAAACCACCCTCAGCTCAGCAGAGAGAGAGAGATATCGCTATACAATGTGTGAGAATTATCTGTATGTTTTACCCCAGTGGAGAGACATCAATGAGCTGTAAAAATGTCTTCTGGGGATGCTATTCCTATAGTTAATATGAAGTATAATATAAATCATTCTGCTACACATGCTTCAGTTGCCAGACTGGAAGACTAGGGCAGAACAGCCTTTGAGCTTAGGTCATAGGAGAACATACCATCCTGACCATTACTAAGATACACAGCTAGACTAAAGTTTTGGTGTATATGTATGTATGTAGTGAAGACCAGTTGGATGAAGCAATAGTGAAGACCTAGATGTATGTATAAAGCTGTACTGAGTGAAAGGTATAGACTGAAATATGCCTATCTCTCATTTGGAGATTGCTGGTCTGGTGATTTCACTGTCCTAGAGAGAGAACAAAAAATGGGGGGTGTGGGATCAGTCAAATATTTTACCTCTAATGAAGAGTGTCCCATGCCATGCTGGTTACTGTTCAAATCCTCTCATTGGTGATGCTAGATACACACAACAGTGGTCTTCTGATGCCACGGGAATTAAAAGCTGTGGCTGTCATAGTCAAGAGAATCCTTATCGCCTTCCTCTATCCTGTCCATTCACAAATTTCCTTTTCATAGAATGCAAGGTGTTCTGTGAACTGATGGGGTAAGAGGAGGGATGGATGGCTGGCAGATGGAGGCCTCTATCAATTTCATAGCGGACATAGCAATCACATAGTTCCAACTTGCCATTGGGGACCCTAGCTGTGACTGATCACTAATATTAAGATCCTGAAGCTGCACAAAGTGTTGGCTGCTGGCTTTCAAAGATGGGAGGATTATAAATTTATCCCCAGCACGCAGCATCATTCTTGGAAATATTTAGAGATTTCTGGTGATAAGGAGTTAAACACATGCAGCACTGGTAAGGTATCATTTCAAGGAGTACTTTAAATGTGATGACCCATACCAGGGGATACTTAGTAGATTCTGGCTTTATAAAGAGGTACATGCTTTATTCTAGTTAGAGAAAACCAGGCTTATCCTCTATTTCCTCACCTGGCAGAACCTGACATTAAAATACTAGAAGACCAATTGGATGAAGCCATGGTGGAGACCGCGATGAAGAGAAAGCGATATCCAAGGAAGATCCTGAGTCATTTTGTCAAAGCATTAAAAACGGAGCGTGCAATCCTGGTATGTGGCTCATGGGTGCAGATGGTAATATGTAGGTGCTATGCCCAGAGATAATCCCCTCACAGAGGTGGAATGTCGGTGCTCTGGCTATGTGTGTCTTCCCAGCACAGATGCAACTGAATGAGGATTGGTAGAGCCGACACTCGTCTTCCCGAGTAATAAACTTTATTGAGTGAGTAAAATGTGCATATAAAATGGCTTACGCACCCACCAGGCAATTCAATAGTTTAATCAGCCAATTAGTCGCAGGTACCAGGAAATAACCTTGATGGGTGAAGAGATTCACAACAGAAAAACTTTGAAAAGTGAAAAACAAAATAGAAAATTGACAGATTAACTCAAAAAGCAAAATGCAGGGATGTCATAAAAGTACACCTCAGGGCACCTACCATTTCAAAACTCAATACAATCTTATTAAAAGTTAACCCTAAGGTGCGCAATATAATGATCAGAAGGGATATATAGCTATAAAGGGCATTGAATACTACCATTTAGGATATAATTAGTACCATATATGGGATACTTTTTGTTTCCTGATGACTAGAAAAAGGAGATCCATGGGGAAAACGTAAGGAAATGTATTTTAAGAAAAAGAGGGGATTGTGGAGGGACATTCTAGAATACCTGCAGGACTTAATCACAGGTGGGATGTGGATTTGTTTCTTAAATAATTACTAGCATTTTCAGTCCCTCCACAATCATCAGATGGTAATATTTTCTAAGTCAGTGGACCTATACTGGTATTTAATTGGAGTGGATGCTGAAACCTAGACTGGCACAGCAAGACTACAAATTAGTACTGCCAGTATTTGTTTAGAGACATCTGATTTGATATCCTTTATTTACTTACAGAACCAGCACACGCCTGTTGTGAATCCAGAAAAATTCAGGCTCGATCCGGCATTTGGTAAGGGAGTTCGCCATCTTGCTCAGTGTTTCTTACATTTGGTACACAAAGTTCTGAAAGCTAGTGTGTGTCCAGATGTTTCTGGTTAACCATTATACCTATATTTTAACGTTTTGATGGCCAAGGATGTGTCCTCCATGTCATGGCAATCAAAGGGTTAAAACAAGCATAAAGCCTCCTCTATGGGTTACAGAAGTGCCATAAAGGTCTTTAAAGCACCGCTGTGTACAATTTTGGGCATCTTCCATTGTTGCCATTTTGTGGCTAAACACATTTTGATGTAATAAAGTTTTATTACGTTTCCATTAAAAATAACTATACAACACAACTTTGGGATATGCATTCCTTACTATATAACATGCTGAATGGAAACTTCATATGGTACTGCATTTTACTCAGTGCCAACTCCTTGTCCTTTCTCAAAGGTTATAAACTAGAGTTATACAATTATGGCAATGCATTTTGAAACCTGTACACACATATTTGATCTCTGTTTATGTGACACAGATGCCACTGGTTTCTAGTATATGAGACCTTGTAGTCCTAAAAACCTGGCAGAGAGCAGTATGCTATTTGCACATGCGCAGAATCTAGCATCTAACGTGTAAGCTAGATCTCAGCTGTCATCCTGAGATGCTCTTATTGGCTGGTAAAGTAGCAGGACTTACAGGTGAAACTCGAAAAATTAGAATATCGTGCAAAAGTTCATTTATTTCAGTAATGCAACTTAAAAGGTGAAACTAATATATGAGATAGACTCATTACATGCAAAGCAAGATAGTTCAAGCCGTGATTTGTCAGAATTGTGATGATTATGGCTTACAGCTCATGAAAACCCCAAATCCACAATCTCAGAAAATTAGAATATTACATGCAATCAATAAAACAAGGATTGTACATAGAACAATATCGCACCTCTGAAAAGTATAAGCATGCATATGTACTCAGTACTTGGTTTGGGCCCCTTTTGCAGCAATTACTGCCTCAATGCGGCTTGGCATGGAAGCTATCAGCCTGTGGCACTGCTGAGGTGTTATGGAAGACCAAGATGCTTCAATAGCGGCCTTCAGCTCTTCTGCATTGTTCGGTCTCATGTCTCTCATCTTTCTCTTGGCAATGCTCCAAAGATTCTCTATGGGGTCCAGGTCAGGCGAGTTTGCTGGCCAATCAAGCACAGTAATCCCACGGTCACTGAACCAGGTTTTGGTGCTTTTGGCAGTGTGGGCAGGTGCCAAGTCCTGCTGGAAAATGAAGTCTGCATCCCCATAAAGCTCGTCTGCGGAAGGAAGCATGAAGTGCTCCAAAATCTCCTGGTAGATGGCTGCGTTGACCCTGGACTTAATGAAGCACAGTGGACCAACACCAGCAGATGACATGGCTCCCCAAATCAACACAGACTGCGGAAACTTCACACTTCAAGCATCTTGCAGTGTGTGCCTCTCCATTCTTCCTCTATACTCTGGGTCCTTGGTTTCCAAATGAGATGCAAAAGTTGCTCTCATCCGAAAAGAGGACTTTGGACCACTGAGCAACAGACCAGGTCTGTTTTTCTTTAGCCCAGGTAAGACGCTTCTGATGTTGTTTGTTGTTCAGGAGCGGCTTGACAAGAGGATTACGACATTTGAAGTGTGTGTGTGTGTGTGTGTGTGTGTGTGTGTGTGTGTGTGTGTGTGTGTGTGTGTTGGCGGCTCTTGATGCACTGACTCCAGCCTCAATCCACTCCTTGTGAAAGTCCCCAACACTTTTTGAATTGTCTTTTCCTGACAATCCTCTCCAGGCTGCGGTCATCCCTGCTGCTTGTGCACCTTTTTCTTCCACACTTTTCCCTTCCACATAACTTTCTATTAATGTGCTTTGATTCAGCACTTTGGGAACATCCAACTTCTTTTGCAATTAACTATTGAGGCTTTCCCTCCTTATGGAGGGTGTCAATGATGGTTTTCTGCACAACTGTCAGGTCAGCAGTCTTTTCCATGATTGTGATTCCTACTGAACCAGACTGAGAGACCATTTAAAGGCTCAGGAACCCTTTGCAGGTGTTATGGCTTAATTAGCTGATTAGAGTGGGACACTTTGAGACGAGAATATTGCACCTTTTCACAATATTCTCATTTTCTGAGATTGTGGATTTGGGGTTTTCATGAGCTGTAAGCCATAATCATCACAGTTATGACAAATCACGGCTTGAACTATCTTGCTTTGCATGTAATGAGTCTATCTCATATTTCACCTTTTAAGTTGCATTACTGAAATAAATGAACTTTTGCACGATATTCTAATTTTTTGAGTTTCAACTGTATCTTGCTAACTAAAACATGAAAGCCCTATTCACGGCAAATTAATGGTTTCCCTTACCTGCACACACCCTTAGCTGCCTATTCTTACCTACCCAATGCTGTCCTGCCAGCCCCTTTACCTGCAGATGCAGTGTGGTCATGTGTGTGTCATGTGGTGGAAGGGGAAGGTGGTATCCTTATCCCTGTAAAGGCTCCAGCTTGCCTAATGTGGAGGATCTACTTGGACATGTCAGCACTGGTTTTCTTTATCAAGCTATCAATCAGCATACAAAGTAGTGCAGGGTCTTAAAGTCATTGTTAGTGTTTTACTGATGGATCTAGATGTAATCTGTTTTCTTTCTTTCCTGCAATTTCACAGAATTGCGCATGAAGGACCTCAGTGGTACAGCGGCTACCATTTGCCAGCACATCCATGAAACCAAAAAGGTAAAACTGACTGTTCAGAGAGGCTGTTATAAGCACTACTTTAAGAGAGTGTCTAAAAAAAGTATCTGTATCAAAACCTTTTTTTTTTTCTTTCATATTATTATTATTATTATTATTATGCTTACATAGATGCCCACAGGCTGCACATATGTGTTGCTTAGCAGCCATTGTTTATGTGCTGAGTGTGCTCACTGTGCGCTCTCAACACAAATACGGAGCTGTTGCAGACAGTCCTCGGTCCGGGTAGTAGATCAGTAGCCCGTGAGACCAGCTTCTGATGACAGCTGTGACAGTTGATCACTGATCCTTCCCACCCCTGGGCGTTCTGAGCTGTTTTGTTTTTTTTTTTCCCCTCTCTCTCCCTCTATCCATTTGGCTATGGTCAGTGTCACTACTGGTAGCATGAGGTGATACCTGGACCCTACAGAGGTTGCACAGGCAGTCCAACTCCTCCAGGATGGTACATCAATACGTGCCATTGCCAGAAGGTTTGCTGTGCCTTCCAGCACAGTCTCAAGAGCATGGAGGAGATTCCAGGAGACAGGCAGTTACTCTAGGAGAGCTGGACGGGGCTGTAGAAGGTCCTTAACCCATCAGCAGGACCGATACCGGCTCCTTTGTGCAAGGAGGAACAGGATGAGCACTGCCGGAGCCCTACAAAATGACCTCCAGCAGGCCACTGGTGTGATTGTCTCTGACCAAACAATCAGAAACCAACTTCATGAGGGTGGCCTGAGGGCCTGGCGTCCTCTAGTGGACCCTGTGCTCACTGCCCGGCACCATAGCGCTCGATTGGCATATGCCATTGAACACCAGAATTGACAGACATGAAAGGGTCTGAAGAAGCCATGGAGAACGTTATGCGGCCTGTAACATTGTTCAGCATGACTGTTTTGGTGGTGGGTCAGTGATGGTCTGGGGAGGTATCCATGGAGGGACGCACAGACCTCTACAGGCTAGACAATGGCACCCTGATTGCCATTAGGTATGGGGATGAAATCCTTGGACCCATTGTCAGACCCTACGCTGGTGCAGTGGGTCCTGGGTTCCTCCTGGTGCATGACAATGCCCGGCCTCATGTGGTGAGAGTGTGCAGGAATTGATACCATTGAATGGCCCCCCATGCTCGCTTGACCTAAATCCAATGGCACACCTCTGGGATATCATGTTTTGATCCATCAGAGACCGCCAGCTGCCATCTCAGACTGCCAGGAGCTCAGTGATGCCCTGGTCAAGATCTGGGAGGAAATACCCCAGGACACCATCCGTCGTCTCATTAGGAGCATTCCCAGATGTTGTCAGGCATGCATACAAGCACATTGGGGCCATACAAACTACTGAGGACCATTTTGAGCAAAATAGACTAGCCTGCTACATCATTTTTTTCACTTTGATTTTCGGGGTGTCTTTTGAATTTTAGTCCTCTGTAGGTTGATTTTCATTTCCATCAAATGATGGGGAATCCTTGCATCCCTAACATATTACCCAGTCCATATCAGTATAGATATCCAACATGGTATCAAAAGCGTATCAAAGTCCAAAGTGATCAAATTGCCAAATCTGCTCCCAAACACAAGAGAACCCTCTGGGCGGCTGACGCGTTTAGAGGGATGATCCCCTCTTCCACGGATGTGTTTAATGCTGCACTTTATTGATCATGAAACACGCATGTTATAGCTTGAAGTATATATCCGCACATTGCCTGGTGGCAGTTTTTGCTGTTTGGACTTTGGATTAGTTTTGAGTGCAAATACTCTGAAAAAATGTAATGCTTATGGCTTATACCCCATAGATTTTGCCTATTAAAGTGTTACTAAACCCAGGCCCCTGTATTCACTATATCTGGTCTCCCACAATACACGCAACATGAAAATGCAATTATTTTAATATAAACTGCTAAATACCTTTTCTCATCAGCAGGATATAGAAGTCTTGTGACTTCTATCAATGTCCAGCTGAGCACTGGTTAAATCTTGGAGGCGTTTTCATTCTCCTCTGATGATGCAAAACCCCTGACCTCTGTCTGGACAGTGCTGATTGGCCCTGTGTATCATATGCACTCTCGCAAGAAAAAGAAAAAAAAAATTCTTTAGCAATACACACCAAGTTGAGCATGTGCAAAATGCCTATGGTTCAGTCTGTCTTATCAGGAGATAAGAGGTGGTCTCTTGAACAAGGGGAGCAATAGAGCAGTCAAGATCAAACAGCCTTTTTACACAATGCAGAGGATTAACCCCTTAGGTTCCACAGTGAGTATAACAAACATGCTTTACTGCACATACAGACTGATTACTGATGTGGGTTTAGTAACACTTTAAGGTCTCTTGCACACTGCAGCTTTAAAAAGCTCAGTATAGAGGGTTTTTTTCTTTTTTTTACTGAGGTAAAATGTAGCCCATTATTTACGATGTACCTGTGCACACAAGCATGTAAACCATAACACCACGTATTCCTCAGTATAAAAAAAAAAAGGGAAAATCTGCATTTTGGTCAGCAATTTACACTGCATACATGCATATGAGCATAAATATTAATGAATTTTCCCTAAATCTATATTGTGTGCGTGAGTGCGCATATACACAAACAAGCACGTAATACGCTTGAACATGCTCACAACAAACACCTGAAATTTTGTCCAAAAAGCAGAGGCTCAAACCGCAGTACCTTGTGCAAGAGGCCTAAATGTAACAAGGTTTGTTTCACATTGTATGGAGTGCAAAACTGCCTATTCTTTTTCAGCTTTTTTTTTTCCTGTTACAGAAGTGCTCTCTCCCATATATTTTATTGTGAAAACATCACTATTGGCTACCCCCCCACATACCTGATATCAGGTTATCAGGATGTTTACATTACAGCCACTAGATGGTGCCATATAATTACCAAATTTTTAAAGCTGAACTCTGAGCACAAATGTTTCAAGAACAGATTTCTCAATAACCAGATACAGGATATACTGTAAATCCACATTGCTGTTGCAGACCCAGTTATTACCTGCACAGGTGGCATAACTGTGGGAGGGACCAGCAGGCTCCACCCACTACACCTGCAGAAAACTGCTAGAGAGGGCAGATGCAAGACCAGTCACCCTGCACAAAGAGACAATGACCGCTCTATTACAGGAAGCTTCTGCACAGCGGTAGAATTTCCCAATGGATTACTACACAGGTCTGGAGAGAATACAGAGGGCACCAGGATTCAGATAAACATACACATGCCTTTTTGTATTTACACAATTTTTGCTGAGTTCAGCTTTACTTGTAGGGAAATTTTATGTTCTCTTATAAACTTTTTTTGATTTTTTTTTTTTGTTAAAATTTTTTACATGGTGCTGTAAACACAAGGCAGGTTCTCCGATGTTAACCTCTGTATTTTTCTGCAGGTCTAGTGGGTGGAGCCTGTTAGTCCCTCCCACAGCTCTGACCTATTGAGTCTATAGTTAGCATAGCAGCTGTGAAGATGAAGCCTTTTAAGATTTTCAGACTTGCAGCGAGATTGGGAAATATTGTACTTAATAATAAAAATATTTTAGAACACTATGGGTTTCACAATGGAGGCATTGAAGCCTAGATGCCCAGGGTGAATTTAGCAGCAACTTGACAATAGCTCTGTGATTTAATTTGCTTACCTAAATTATTTATATATGTATTTTTTAGTATATATAAGGCTTTCATTTAGACAGTGTGTTTATAAAGCCCCTGTTTTTTTAATATAGATTGACAAAGGCACAAAAATAGTTTTTCTACTTTTTTTTTTTTTGTTTTCCTTTATTGTTTTAATACTGCAATTGTATCTGATCAAAACCATAGTAAACAGATGAACATTGCCACATTCAAGCTGCAGTGGCACATGCAAGGCCATCTACAAGCCATTGATCACATCTTTATGCAACCACTAGCCCAGGGCTTGAAATTTCCACTTGCCTGCTCACCAATGGCGAGTGGAAATTATGGTGGGGGCGAGTGTGTCCCCCAGGGCCGTTTGCTGAGCAGGCTCGGAGCTCAGGCCGGATCTGTCATTGGCACTGAGAGCCGGCAGACTACTCAATAGCTGAGCGCAGTGAAAGCAAAGGAAGGAGTGTGTGCTGTGCTCTCTGCCTCCCCCTAGAGTGCAGTACCCGGATCTGTGAGTGAACAATGAAGTACTGCAACTTTTTATGGGGGGGGGGTGTGTTTGTCTATGCGTGTACATGTGTGTATGTACGTACATGTGTCTGTGTGTACATGTGTCTGTGCGTGTGTATTTCTGTGTATGTACATGTATCTGTGTGTATGCGTGTCTGTACGTTCCTATGTGTCTGCATGTGTGTGTACATGTGTCTCTGTGCGTGTGTGTGTATACATGTCTGTGTGTTTCTCTTTGTGTGTGTTTGTTGGTGGTGAGTAACTCTTAAGGCCTGGCTAGTAGCTCAGGACTTTAAATTTTAAGCCCTGCTCTAGCCTATATGTGATCACAGGTTCAAAGCTAGCATAGTGATCACATAACCGGGAACCATTCTGATTGGCTCCCATTTGTCAGTGAATGGCTGAGATTGTCAATTGCAGCTTCATTGCTCGAGGTATTGAGTAAAGGTGGAGGTGCATGGCACTGATCTGAGAAGGGTGGGTAATAGGAGGGAAAGGTAACTGCTACAAAGCTGTACAGGTGATTTGCCTTTTTGTTTAGAGAGAAGACTGCCAGGGCATAGGGAATCCAACTCGTCTTCTCACTCCTATCTCCGTCTTTTTCTCAGCATAAAAAGTCTACAGTGAGAAGGTTTTATAAACCAGCAGGCTTTTATTCAGACATTACGCTAAACAATCACTAGAAAACTCCTTTTCAGATTACTTTTGTATCCATTTTATTCCCCTGCAGGCATTGCCTATTCAGTTGGAAAAGGCTGATGGATTCTCCGAAGTTCTCAATCTCCAGCCTGTAGTGGAGGCATCGCATCTCCGAAAAGACATTTTCTATAGTCGTGTTGTCATGGAGGACATTTCTAAGAGCATTCCGAGAGTCCTGGAGACAACACCGACTGAAAGTGAGCCTCAAGACCTTGCCACGCCGGTGCGCAGCCTCCGAAAACGGAAAATTTCATTACCCCAGAGACATTTATACCCCTTACAGTCGAAGAGGAAAATTAGCCTGGAATCTTAATTACAGTTTGTGCTGATTTTAATTCTTGTGTGCATCAAGCCTGGAGCTTCACTTATATCATTAACTTATGCATTCTTCTCAATACTGGATAATGAGTAAAGAGCCTGTCACCATCCAGAAAAGGCTGATACGCTGTATCAGAAGCTCTGTATTCAGAGCTGCCTTGTAGAAAGAAATGGCTGGCCTGTGCTGTCCATATAGGACTTCCTTCTGTACATCTGTGCAGTAATGGAAGGGCCTGAGTTGAAAAGAGGCAGCTTAAAAGATGTATCAAAAATATTCTTTAAAATGTATTATAACATATTCATGAGTATAATATTTCTAAAGTGACAGGTCCTCTTTAAGCTGTTTCCTTGCGGGAATGTAAATGGACTGCTCCAGCCTAAGGATCGTGGAGTTTCACGGATTTCGCACTTCCTTATTAAGTCTGTGTTTTAGTTTTTAAAGATGTAGCAACAGTGAGACTCCTGTTTTGCATTGAAGGATTCATGGAAGAAAAAAAAAAATCTGGTTGCTAAGGCAAAATGAACTCCAAGAATGACTGACCTATGGGTTGTGCTGGCAAAAGCTTTTTGGAATGAAGTCCTTTGGAATAACTGGAGGGGCTCAGGGAAAGCCTTATGTGATCACCATATTCCCTGGCCTTTGCAGAGCACCAGATCAAAACCTTATCCCTTAAAGAGAACCTGTCACTAATGGGCATTTGTAAGAATATGGATCTTGAGGGACAAGAGTGCAGCCATTCTGTGGGAAGGAGGAATTTATACACTTTATTCTCTCCCTGTCAAAACACAAATGTCAGGCTGTAAGGCCCCTATATAGGCTTACCCATCTCATCACATATCCCAGGTCTAATAACTACAGGATGGTTTTGAAGAGGTAAGAGCTGCCAGATAAGAGCGAATTAAACCCACTGATCTTAACAGTTTGCCAAAACAGCTACATTCATGGCATGCCTTGAATGTTGACTGTTACAGTTACCTGTGTGCTTATGTTAGCCGTCAGCTGAACTTTCAAGCCATCAAATGGCTGGTGTCAAAGCTGATCACACGTACAACACCATGGCAACTGCAGATCAGTCAGAAGCTGAGATGGCGACTTAGCTGTAAAGGATAGGAGGGTTTAAGTTCCACTTTAATGCAGACTTTAGTATTTTTTTATCTGCATGAAGCTCACACGGTCTATGGAGGAATCTTTCAGCCCTACATGTCTGCTCTGAAGGGGAGAGAATAATAGTAAATACATTTTTTTAAAAATGAAGCGTAATAGAAAAATAGACAATTTTAGGAATTCAGCGATTCAGATTCAAATTTACAGATGCCCATTGATGTATGTATTTCTATGCTATTGTGCACGTGGTTTCTGGGCAGGAAGTGATGGAGAATCTCTCCAAAAGTAATACAACAGTCTTAAAGGTCTTTTTTAATGTCTAGAGATCTATTTTAAACATAATCAGGGTCATTTGCAAAGGCAGTGCAGGTTTCTGTAAAGACATGCATAGCAGCCAGTCAGAATTAAAGCCCAACTTTGGGCAAAACATAAACCTCCTACCCCCTCTAACTGAACGCTGGCATGAAGAAAAAAAACGAAATGCCTTTATACTTGCCTAAAGCCAAAGTCACGTGAGTGATTCTCCTCTTCCATGAGGCAAGTGTCCACATTAGACTTGTGTGATGTGGACACGTCGGTTGGTTGTCCAATGGTGGAGTGCTCTTATTAAGAGAGAAAGCAGGCGTGTTTTGTGGGTCTGTGCTTTGTCTGGGATTGGGATTTAAGTTTACTATAGTCCATACTACATATGTACTGGTAGGTGTTAGTAGCCGTAGTCTACAGAATCTTGATGATTAAGCCTGCATACATTTAAAGTCAAACTGAGTTTTCAGTTTAACTTGGATACATGGATAACTGGTGCAGCAATACAAAGGGTGTGCAGATTCTTTAGTTTCTTTTCTTTAGAAAGCATCCTCTACCTAAATAGAAAAGCCAGCATCCTGCATAGAAGGGACCCTTGCTCTCTATGTGGAAGCAGTTCTCTCTCTGCAGAGGTCCAACACTTTCCCTGCTTAATCTGAACCAGAGCTCTCCAATTAGCAGGGAACATGAACATTGCTGATCTAGGTCTGACTCAGCATTGGGTTTGTTGGACCTCTGCAGCGAAACCACTGCTTCCACACAGACATCAAGGGGTTTATTTACTAAAGCTGGAGAGTCCAAAATCAGACTCCCTTCTGCATAGAAACCAATCAGCTTCTAACCTCAGCTTGTTCAATGAAGCTTTGGCAATGAAACCTGGAAGCTGATTGGTTTCTATGCAGAAGGGAGTCTGATTTTGGACTCTCCAGCTTTAGTAAATAAACTCCCAAGGGTCCTACTATGTAGCAGCTGACAGGGGACTGCTCAGGCTGTGGCTGATTCTAAAGAAAATGAAAGATCAGATATCAGACAGCTATTGCTGTGATGCACATGCTGGGATGTATTTATCCGGTTTAAACTAATAGCTTGAGTGGGCTTTAATTCAATAGCAACCAATGAGAGCTGCCTTTTTTTCTGCAATTTGGCTGCAAACAGAAATCCCTCCAGAAGAACTACATACAAAAAATGTCTCCTTGATGTTCAAACGGAGTATGTTCTCACTTTGCTGTTTTTGTAAATTATTTTTGTTAAATGTTACTACCGACACTTTAATGTACAGCCGCTTGCTATTAACGTTAGACGTTACTTAAAGTATTAAATATATTTTATGCTATATAACATTTTGTTCATTTAATTCTATCACTGTTCTGTTCTAATACATAGGTGTGTTTATGGAAGTGCAGTGTAAGAGCCAGCGGACGCTTTTGAAGGATGCAACCAACGTGTTTCATTTGTCAAAGATAGAGCAGTATAAAAAAAAAACTGATTATTTTTTTTTTTATTTAAAGCCCATCTTGGGGCACAGACCTTCTCTTACCCATTCATCGGTTTTTATTTATATTTAAAAAAAAAAAAAAAATTCCCTTACTCTGACCTGCGTCTGCTGTGACCAGTCATCCCTTAATAAAATGTATCAAACAACCATGGAGCGGCTGACCTTAATAAGGTCATCATTCCGCTGTCTTATGGAGCCTGAGAGAACCCCAGTGCTGGATAGCCAATAGGACATGTCAACGTCACATTCACAGTGATGTGGGCAGCAGCAGAAGAACACTTCCCCCCCCTATCCCCATCAATCCCCCTCTGCACTCAAGAAAATAAGTCTCTGGACCTTAGCCATTATGGGGTTTATTTACTAAAGCTGGAGAGTGCAAAATCAGGCTCACTTGTGCATAGAAACCAATCAACTTCTAACCTCATCTTGTTCAGTTAAGCTTTGGTAATAAAAACTGGAAGCTGATTGGTTTCTATGCAGAAGTGAGTCTGATTTTGCCCCTGCCTGTCTATGCCCCTGTAGGTCTATGGATTTAGGTAAGTTAACAAGACTTTTAGATTAGGATAGGGGAGGGGTTAATGTCTGAAGCTCAGCTTTTAAATGGTTGTAAACCTCATATATACCCAGTGAAGTGACTGGCCTCAGAGATTAAACAAATCCTCCTTAAGTTGTACCTGTTTATCTGCGGTAATCTCTTCCCTACATCCATTAAAAGTGCTGAATTTATAAAGTTTGCAGAGCTGTCAAAAAAAGGGGATGGAGAGCTGAAGTTACAAGAGGCAGAGATCATTGAGGAGAGCTCTGACAGCTGATTGGAGGGAAGTAACACCCTCCCCTCCTCACAGGAACAAAGTTGAAGCTGTCAGATGGAGGTCCCTCCCCGTTCACCATTTTTCTCAGTGTCAGAAAAACTTGCAAGAAGTGATTCATGCTGATAGCAGAGGAATGAAGCACCAGACAGAAATGGCGTTCAGTGCTCTTAATTGAGACAAACACACATTAGAAGAAAATGCTTTGTTCATATTTGAGGTTTACAACTACTTTATGGTAAAAGATTCCTAAAAGAATTACGCTGGCTCTAATTTTCTGGCTTCAATACTTTCTGGGACGTCCCCACCAATACTCAATACTTGTTCTAGGATAATGACTTGTGGTATTAAAGCCGTAGGTACATCATGGTGATAACTCAACTAACTTTTCAGAATAAGAGGTCAGCAGTAGCAGTCACCATTGTTCTTACATGACAAGTTTCCTTTTAAGCAACCAATGTCTTTTCTTAGGCTGTTGTAAGTTTCTGTTTTGCTCCCTCCTTCATGAATTCGCTTTCTACCAATCCCTAGATAGCAGTTGTGAAAATCCACTTTAACCACTTCCTCGCCGCCCTATAGCAGAAATACTGCTACAGGGCGGCACGTGTGCGCAAAATCACTTGTGTATATATGTATGTATATATATATGTGATTTAGCAGTTCCGGGTAGGGGGCGCGCACACGCCCTACCCGTGCCGCCATTCCCAGTCTTGGCTGTCAATCGCTGGGTTCTGGCCAGTGATTCCCTGCCGGCACCCGGCGGTCTCCGAGTATTACGGACGGGTGAGAGATACAGATCTCTCAGATCTCTCTCCTGTCAGCTCCTGCACACTGCTTTGTATGGCTCTGCATAGCAGAGCCATATAAAGCAGTGTGATAACAGTGAAATACAGCCTGATAGTAAAACAGCACGTAGTTACCCCTTGATTGCCCCATATGTTAACCCCTTCCTGCCCAGCCATTAGTACAGTGTCAGTGCTTTTGTTAGCACTGATCACTGCACTGGTGTCACTGGGGATGTCACTGACACCAAGTCAGTTCCCCCCCAGTGTCAGAATGCCCACTGCAGTGCCGCTATAAGTCGCTGATCACCACTAATATTAGTAAGAAAAAAAAAAACAAAACTTGGAATATATACTGCCATTTGTAAATGTTATAACTTTCACGTAAACCAATTAATTTACACGTTTTGGGATTATTATTTTTTTTAGCAAAGACGTAGCAGAATACATTTTGGCTTACATTTGTGATGAAATTTGATTTTTTTTTTTTACTGGATATGTTTAATAACAAAAATAGATTGTTTTGGATCCTCTGGAGGGCAAGGGGTTAACTGCAATGCCTGTGTACAGAAAGCCTGTACAGATACAGAGACATCATTCCTCCTTTCCTAATCGACTGGCTTTTGTATCTATTGGCTGACTGATTTTTGCACAGAATTCACATATGCTGCCTAGGGATTGCTAGAGTTGTGACGTGAAAGAGGGAACAATAAAAATCTTAAAACAGCCTCTGTGGACGGGGACTGATAGCTGGGATAATGAGAGAAATGGTGGGGATCGCTTTAAGTACAATGGCAATCAGACTGCATTTCTCCATCTCTGTGCCCTGGTTATCCCAATGTTGTTATACTGCTAATGGACCTTTCTGTCCTGCAGTTGATCTTAGGCTTTGTAACAGATGGTAGTCGGTTTTACTTGTTGCAGGGCAATTGTTATTGGATGGAAATGATCATACAGCACTTCTCTTGCAGTATCTCCATGGCCTTTGCAGGCACTGCACATTCACATTATTATACAGGATTTATATAGCGGCAACAGTTTGCGCAGCGCTTTACAATATAAGGGAGACAGTACAATTACAATACATTTCAGTACAGAAGGAATAGGAGGGCCCGGCTCGTGGAGCTTACAATCTAAAGGAAGGGGGAGTTGATACAAAAGGTGATAGCTGCGGGGGATGATCTGGCGGAGGTGATTCAAGTACAGTTCTTAGGTGGAGGTGGGGTAGGCTTCCCTGAAGAAGTGAGTTTTCAAATCCGCCCCTTCTGCCCCTTGACTAAAGGCAGACAGGGTGGGGGTTGACCGGACATGCTGTAGTAGGCAGTTCCAGAGAATGGGAGAAGCTTTGGAGAAGTCCTGGAGGCGAGCGTGGGAGGAGGTGATGAGGGAGCTAGAGAGGAGGATATCATGGGGGAGCGGAGTGGGCAATTTGGGTGGTATCTGTGGATGAGGTTGGTGATGTAGCTAGGGGCAGTGTTGTGGATGGCTTTGTAAGCTGTGGTTAGTATTTTGAATTTTATACGTTGGGTTAGTGGAAGTCAGTGGAGGGATTGGCAGAGAGGGGCAGCAGTGACTGATCGGTTGGTAAGGTGTATGAGTCTAGCAGCAGCATTCATAATAGACTGAAGAGGGGGTAGCCTGTGTAACAGTAGAGCGGTGAGGAGGGAGTTGTAGTAGTCAAGGTGGGATATAACCAAGGCATGGATAAGTTGTTTTGTGGTGTCATTGGTCAGGAAGGGGCGGATTTTGGAAATGTTCCAGAGGTTGCTGGCTGGATCACCAGATAAAAATAGAAAGAAAGCCTACAAAGAAAACGAACGCAGCCACCACATCTAAGAATTGTCAAGCTGCAATGTAGTAAATATTTGGGTTTAATACCACTTTAAGGAATTACATATTGCACAAGGTCCCAAATTGTTGTCCATCACTGTGCTAATGGTTATGGGGGAGGGAAATTTTGATAGTTGGATGAATCCAACACAGCAGGTATTGGGTTAGTTAGGTGGTTAGCATTCTTGCTTTGCAACCCTTGAGGTCCTGGTTTCTGATTCCCAGCAATAACATGAATTGCTTATGGTTGGTGTGGGTTTTGTTCTGTTTCTCACTTACAGCTACAAATTCTAGTAGGTGAAATGCAGAGAGTAGGCATCACCCAGACTGCATCTTCTGTATACAGAGTGACTATGGGAAGAACATTGAAAGCTCCTCCGGACAGGAACTGAAGGCAATGAGTGAGTGTTCCCACTAAGGATCTGGGAAATATTTCAGTGCTGATTTATACAGTAAATGAACAGTTACCCTCAGTACAGGATGTTAGAAAAGTCATAGCTTCAACATGTAAAGAAGTGAGCACATCTGATGATCTAATTTATGGTCAGTGACCACCTACCTCCTGTGAAAACTACCATTTGTACTTTGTTTTTACCAGAGGGCAAAACTAATGGTGTGGGACCAATGGCAGGCTCGTGTAGAAGCCCTCACAGGATGAGGGAAGGAATCTTTATGTAAAGGGCAGCTTTGCTTTTAGTGAAGTTGCCCTTTAAAGTGTCATTAAACCCATTGTAGCAACTTCACCTAACATTAGAAGCAATAATCTCCCGATCATGCATGCAAAATAAAAGTTCCCAAATTCAATTTTTTCGTTGCCATATCCTGCAGTCATGTGACATAAAGTAGTTTCTTCTAGGTCAGGGGGTGGAGCAAGCTGGAAAGCTCTGGCAATTCTTGCAGCCGTCACTCCCAGAGGTTGGTGGTTGTGTATTCTCATATTTGACTGGCACTGAGGCTCCTTGTAGGCAGTGTTGCCAGTTGCACTCGCCCCGCCTCAAGACCCGCTTCTCAAGTCTCAGCATTTTGTGTCACATAGGGCAGCTAGCAAGGAAAATCCTCTGTCTGTTGGAACCACCCTGCAAGCATACACAAATGATCACATGGGCTGGGAGCGGGTGCCATTCATCCTGCTGGAGCCACCCCTAGGGCCAATAAAAGGGTTACATGGGTCAGCTTCCAGAGGAAGTGAAAAGCTTCCTCTCTGGTAATTGAAGGAGCATGCACACTGACTGTGGCAATGCAACAGCCAAATGATTGGCTCCTAGAGCATTGCCACTGACAATAAGGAAGCCCATGGAAACTGCAAGATCAACCAGATATTACGAATAATGACAAGTTGCATATTGTAAAGCTTCTACACCAAGGTCCAGAAAATCACTTTAATGAAAAACACAATAACTTTTTTGAGTTTAATGACACTTTAAATTTACCATCTGTCCCTCTGTGTAGTAAAATGCGTTGTGTATATTTTCCCAAAACAATAAAGCTTCATTCTACTTGGGAAGCCATCACATTGCCCTCATAGATTAGTTTCCCCAATCACAGTGGCCCCACAGATTAGTTGTCCCCATAGATTAGCTGCCCCATCACAGTGCCCAATAGATTAGTTGCCCCATCAGGTTACACATATAGATTACTTGCCCCAATCAGAGTGCCCCCATAGATTAGTTGCCCCTATCACAGGGCCCCACAGATTAGTTGCCCCATGAGACAGTGCCCCCATAGATTAGTTGCCCCCATCACAGGGCTCCACATATTAGTTGCCCCATCAGACAGAGTGTCCCCATAGATTAGTTGCCCCCATCACAGGGCCCCATGGATTAGTTGCCCCCATCACAGGGCCCCATATATTGGTTGCCCCATCAGAGTGCCCCATAGATTAGTTGCCCACATCACAGGACCCCATAGATTAGTTGCCCCCACCACAGGGCCCCATCAGAGTGTCTCTAAAGATTACTTGCCAATCAGAGTGCCTCCACAGATTAGTTGCCCATCAGAGTGCTGCTATAGATTAGTTGAAAGCCGGCTGTGAGGGGAGGTTGGAGGCCAGTAGTCTATTTTACAGGTCTGTGTTGCACCGGCTACATGGGGAGGATGGAGGTCAGTAATCTTTTTTCAGGTGGGTGTTGGACCAACTATGAGGGGAAATAGGAGGCCGGTATTCTTTTATCAGGCAGATGTTGGATCGGCTATGAGGGGAGGTTGGAGGCCGGCAATTTTTTTACGGCGGGTGTTGGATGCCCGAAAAAAATATCCTCCTACATTGGTGTCAATGGATGCAATAGCCTCCTACATTAGTGTCATTGGATGCAATAATAGCCCCCAACATTTGTATCAGTGGATGTAGTAATAACCCCCAATTTTGGTGTCAGTGGATGCTATAATAACCCCCAACATTTGTGTCAGTGAAAGAAAAAAAAGGCCTGGTATCACTGAACGCAATAATGATGTCTTATATTGATGTGGACACAATTTTAACCCCCAACATTGATGTCAGTAAACACAATAATAAAGCTTAGCACTGGTGGCAATTGTCACAATAATACCCCCTGACATTAGAATCAGTGGAACCAATATTAACCCCCAACTTTGGTGTCAGTTGATGCAATAATAACCCCCAACATTGGTGTCAGTTGATGCAATAATAACCCCCAACGATGGTGTCAGTTGATGCAATAATATCCCCCGACATTGGTGTATGTGGGTGCAAGATTAACCCCCAACATTGGTGTCAGTGGAAACTGTAATAACTCTCAGCATTGGTGTCAGTGGATGCAATTTTAACCCCCAACATTGGCGTCGGTTGTCACATTAATAACCCCCGACATTTGTGTCAGTGAAAGAAAAAAAAGCCCCCGACACTGGTATCACTGAACGCAATAATGATGTCTTATATTGATGTGGACACAATATTAACCCCCAACATTGATGTCAGTGAACACAATAATAAAGCTTAGCACTGGCGGCAATTGACACAATAATACCCCCTGACATTAGAATCAGTGGAACCAATATTAACCCCCAACTTTGGTGTCAGTTGATGCAATAATAACCCCCAACATTGGTGTCAGTTGATGCAATAATAACCCCCAACTTTGGTGTCAGTTGATGCAATAATAACCCCCAACATTGGTGTATGTGGGTGCAAGATTAACCCCCAACATTGGTGTCAGTGGAAACTGTAATAACTCTCAGCATTGGTGTCAGTGGATGCAATTTTAACCCCCAACATTGGCGTCGGTTGTCCCATTAATAACCCCCGACATTGGTGTTAGTGGATGCAATATTAACCCCCAACATTGGTCAGAGGACACAATAATAACTTGGATCCGTGCATGGGCCAAGTGACTCTCTTAGGAAATGTTACAAAGACGTCTGCTAACCAGCTGGAGGTACTAATTACAGTGTTGTGGTGTCTGCTTAAAGGTATTATTATTTATTATTTTATTCCAGGTACATAGGTATGTAGCGCCATCAGTTTACGCAGCGCTTTACATACATATATTGTACATTCACATCAGTCCCTAACCCTCAAGGGGTGTACAATCTAAGGTCCCTAACTTACATTCATACATACACATACTAGAGCCAATTTAGACAGGAGCTAATTCACCTACCAGCATGTCTTTGGAGTGTGGGAGGAAACCGGAGTACCCGGAGGAAACCCACACAGGCACAGGGAGAACATGCAAACTCCAGGCAGGTGGTGCTGTGGTTGTCATTCAAACCAACGACCCTAGTACTGCCAGGTGGAAGTGCGAACCATTTAGCCACTGTGCTGCCCATTTGCCACTGTATAGCTGGCTGTGGATCTGGAGTCTGTAAGCGTTGCTTTTGGGTATCCACAGCCTTTATTCCTCTCTCCTTGTGTGCTGAGCAATAAAATCCTTGAAAACGCACTTAAATTGACAGACGCCAAATGTTTCTCAACCCTCCATGGGGATGGAGGTGCTGCAGACACAAGCCATAAGTCCATGGACACAGGCCCTTAGTCAACTGGTAAAATCAGATCTGTCCACCAAGTTATCTTCACTGTTGTAGATGAATTCAAGTAAGCGATGAAGACATGGCAGACACATTCAACCACAGATGCCTGCAAGATAGTGAAGGTTATCAACAAGTGAGCCACAGTGCATGTCCTACATGAATGTATTTAGTGGAAAATGCAGACATCCAGTCTGATCAAGTGGAATACTACAGTATAGGCTAAAGTCCATATATGTAACATACATAATTCCAAACAGCAAAATCCCCAAAAAGTGGACTGTGTAATAAAAAGTCATTGTACAAGCTGGCTCAAGAGTAAATACATGTGATACTCATCATGACAAAGGTCCTCAGGGGGGACCTAAATAAATAAAATGTGAGGATCTCTTCCTTTTCTTTACATCTACTATTGTCATAAGATCCTTTCCTGTCCATGAATGTTATGTATTTCCTATTTGGGAGATCTGGAATACTTTCCACAACGTGATCCTTCGGAATTGGTGCTCTTCTGTATATTTTATGGGGCTTTTCTGGAAGATGAGAAGATAATTATAAATTGGTCAATATTTCTGCAAGGTTTTTCAATATCCTACTAGTGTACATATATTATAATTAGCTATAAATTCCGCATCCCCTTGTATGTTCCTAGCCTCCTTAGAGCTGAACTCTGGGCAAAACTATTTACACACTAGTTTGCAGCACACTTGTACCCCTTAGACCTGGGCTGGCTGTCCACCTCAGAATGTGATCTCCTTGTGTACCCTATTACAGCTGAGGAGGTACAATCAGCAATTTCATCCTTTCCTAATCAGAAAGCCCAATGGGATCCCCATAAAGTTCTATAAAACATATATTGATGTGCTTGCCCCCATCCTAGCTGCCACCTATACTACATGTTTAGAGGCTGGCACCCTTCCACCCTCTATGAAGGAGCCACAGCCTGTCCAAATCTGTAAATCACCCGAAGACCCCTCCCTATGTGCATCATGCAGACCTATTGAACTTCTAAATAGTGACCTCAAAATTCTCACTAAACTTCTGAACTCCAGGCTGATGCACTTACTATCTACCAGAATTGATTCAGACTAAATTGGATTTATCCCACATAAAGCAACGGATACTTACATCTGTAAGCTCTTCATGGAAACGGTGGCGTCCCAAGATATCAAAAAGGCTTTCAATACTGTGGAGCGGCTTTACGTGAGGAAAGTGTTGAGGAGAATGGGTGTCACTTTGCTATTTATTTCCTGGTTGAAACAACTCTATGATGAACCTACTGCAGCTGTATGCCTGGGGGGTCAGATCTCCCCTTCTGTTACACTACACAGAAGTAGCCATGGAGCCAATTGCAGAGGCCCAGCGTGTATTTACGGGCATTTCGGGCCTTCACGTCGGTTGGCAGGAGGAGAAAGTCACTTTATTTGCAGATGATCTTTTATTATTCCTGATAGATGCTGGGCCCTCTCTACAAGAAGCCTTATCAGTCCTCCAAAATTTCTCACAGGTCTCTGGCTTGAGAGTCAACTGGCATACCCAAGTTTTGGCGGAAATCTGAGGTACCGAGGGAGGATGACTGGATTAACAGAGTGAACCAGATAGGTAGAATGGAAAGAGCATACCATATGCAGGAAGATAGGATGAGAGTTTATTTTAGGAGATGGGAAAAGTGGGAAAGAGCAGGACTGAAAGAAAAATATAGGAAAATATGAACTAGGATGTTAGTAAAAAATTAATAAGCCTCAAGAGAGCAGAATGGGCTAGAGTCTGCAGAGGGGGAGGAGGGGGGAGGAGGGGTGGAAAGGGGGGGTAGTGGGATGGGAAAGAAAAGAGTTTTTAGTAAGGGAAAGGTAGAAATGTTATAAATGTCTATGTGTATGAGAATCTTTTCCCCTTTATGGGTTTTTGTATTAACATGAAAAATTTAATAAATATTTAAATTAAAAAAAAAAAAAAAAAAAAAGAGAGTCAACTGGCATAAGTCCCTTCTTTTTCCAATTGATCTAGAAGCTTCTGCCCTGGCACCCCGGTAAATGCAGCTACAATGGGTCCAATCTTTCACTTACCTGGATAAACTCTGATAATGTCAGGAAGAGCACCGGAAAGTGCGGGGAGAAGGTAGAAGGGGAGATGTCATTCCAAATGTAGATTTAGCCCAGTGGCAGAGTGTTGGAATAGGTAGGATCTGTGACAGCAGCTTCCCTGCGCTGCTCTGCTTGAGAAGACCAGCTCTGTATTGTACATTTCTTCACCCTCTACTGCACCCTCCTACCCCCTGTACTGCACCCTCCTACCCCCTGTACTGTACCCTCCTACCCCCTGTAATGTACCCTCCTACCCCCTGTACTGTACCCTCCTGCCCCCCTGTACTGTACCCTCCTGCCCTCGTTACCCCCCCTGTACTTTTCCCTCCTAACCCCCCTCCGTATTTATATTTTTTAAATTTATAATTTAACTCTTGGTAGTAGGTGCTTAAATTGGGGCAGGCTAGTGGTACCACAGTGCATTACTTTGCCCAGGAACCAATGATGCTATTAAGATTTTCCTGCCACTCAAAACACTGGAAGATTAAACATGTGCATAAAAACTGAGATATCCTCACTTAGGTTCTGACAACCCCCCAATGAAGGAACATATCTACACTCCATAGCGATCTACATCTTACAACTTCAAAACTATATCATAAGGGACTCTCCCAGGTTCTTGCTTTTCTTTCTGTCTGGTTTTTGGAGTAATCATTTGCCTTGTTGATAAAGACTGCCCAGGCAAAGTCAGACAGATAAGAACTATGATCTCATCAATGGTTTAATGTGATGTGTGCAGATTGAGAGTCATCAGACGCCTTCCAAACATCAAAATATACATGAACCAAGTTCACCTGATCTGTGACTGCTGCTGTAATAGAAATAAAGATCAGATGTTAACAGTCTTCCTATTATTCTTTTCATAACCCTATGCAGAGGTGATACAATGCTGTCTGAAAGCTGAAACATTTGACAAAATTTCCAACACACAGTTCTCACGATATCAAAGAAAAGCTCCTCTTATGTCATCTTCCCTTCTCACAAACCTAAAGTGTATGCATAGCTAAACTTTTCTTTTAGTTTCGTACAGAGTATGACATTGTTAGAACCCCTGACAGTTTTATTGCTGTCTGTGGCTCTGCTGGGTAGATTTACGTTCTTTATTTGTGGAGAACATTGTCACTAAAATAGGAGGTGATAGGAATTCTAACATTTTACAACTGTCATCAGCAAAGGAGATGAGGGTAAATGTTTTAATATGGACACTGGTTCTGGTGACAACTGTCCAAAGGGGTCATTCTCTCACTATGTAAAGATTTACTCTCACCACCTGTTGCAGCTCCATGACAGAAAGTGAGGTCAAATTTCCCCAACAGGGCAAGGACAGAAAAAAATGGACTTATTTATTTATTTCAGGTACTTATATAGCGCCGTCAGTTTACGCAGCACTTTACATATACATTGTACATTCACATCAGTCCCTAACCCTCAAGGGGTGTACAATCGTTGGTTACAGGGGTTTTAACCCTTGCCTACTATATGAAAAACTAAAAGAAATAGTTTGGGCTGAACACTGTTTTTAATATCATGCTACAGCTCTTTCAAACCACACAAAGTGAGACAGTCTATTACAGCCCTTCTCAACCTTTTTAACATGGAGGGACCCTTGAAATAGTTTTCCAGTCTCTGGGAACCCCTGCTAATAATTATTGTATATACAGCTAATGGAACATTAACATGATGATCACTGATAAGAATGCTCCTTACAACTCAACTGGGAGGTATCACCCTTTACAGATAGGTACAGTTGTGACCAAAATTATTCAACCCCCAATGCTGTAAAGGGGTTTAGGGACTATAGTGTACATTTGGAATTGTATTCAGAATCAAATCCTACAAGGACGTTGTAACTACCCAAATGCAACTAAAATGACATCAATTGTTTATGTAATACAGTAGTAAATGGTTCTTATGTGGTTTCTTCATTGCCACAATTATTCAACCCCTTAAAGACTACCACTCTGAAGAACAGAGGTTCATACAGGTGCTTTCCATCAGGTATTGAAAACACCTGTGGATGTCACCGAGCAGCAATCAAGCATAATAAGCACCAATTAGGCAGCTTTAAAATGACTGTGATACTCAGCTCCTTCTAGACATTTACTGGTGTGGTTACAAACATGGTGAAGGCAAGAGAATGGTCCAGGAAGACAAGAGAAGAGGTGATTTCTCTTCACAGGAAGGGCAATGGCTATAAGAAGATTGCAAAGATGTTAAACATACCAAGAGACACCTTAGGAAGCATCATTCGCAAATTCAAGGCAAAGGGCACTGTTGAAACGCTACCTGGTCGTGGCAGAAAGAAGATGCTGACTTCGACTGCTGTGCGCTACCTGAAGCGTAGAGTGGAGAGAAGTCCCCGTGTGACTGCTGAGGAACTGAGAAAAGATTTGTCAGATGTGGGTACAGAAGTTTCAGCCCAGACAATAAGACGCACACTGCGTAATGAAGGCCTCCGTGCCAGAACTCCCAGGCGTACCCCCTTGCTGTCTCCAAAGAATAAGAAGAGTCGACTGCAGTATGCCAAAAGCCATGTGGACAAACCACAAAAGTTGTGGGATAGTGTTCTGTGGACTGATGAAACAAAATTAGAACTGTTTGGGCCCATGGATCAACGCTATGTTTGGAGGAGGAAGAACAAGGCCTATGATGAAAAGAACACCTTGCCTACTGTGAAGCATGGTGGAGGGTCAATCATGCTTTGGGGCTGTTTTGCTTCTGCAGGTACAGGGAAGCTTCAGCGTGTGCAAGGTACCATGAATTCTCTTCAGTACCAGGAGATATTGGATGGAAACGTGATGCAGTCCGTCACACACCTGAGGCTTGGGAGACGTTGGACCTTTCAACAGGACAATGATCCCAAGCATACCTCCAAGTCCACTAGAGCATGGTTGCAGAGGAAAGGCTGGAACATTTTGGAGTGGCCATCGCAGTCACCAGACTTAAATCCGATTGAGAACCTCTGGTGGGACTTAAAGAAAGCAGTTGCAGTGCGCAAGCCTAAGAATGTGACTGAACTGGAGGCCTTTGCCCATGAAGAATGGGCGAAGATACCCGTAGATCGCTGCAAGACACTTGTGTCAAGCTATGCTTCACGTTTAAAAGCTGTTATAACTGTAAAAGGATGCTGTACTAAGTACTAAGATTGAATGTCACTTGGGGGTTGAATAAAACTGATAATGCTGTGAGCACAGAAAAGACATTTGTGGTTATTTCATTATAACTGTTATGTTATATTTGTCTGACCTACAAGTGCCTCTTTAATGTAAATGTAAGCAAGATGACTGAATGATCAAAAGCAATGTCAAACTGGCCAAAACACTCAATTTCAGTGGGGGTTGAATAATTTTGGTCACAACTGTAGAAGGTCATTAGTTTCAGTAGTTACTTATCTGAGAGGCAGAAATTGCTGATTGCTCAAGGAACCCATCAAGCTCTGGAGGAACCCCAGGGTTCTGTGGAACCCTGGTTGATAAAGAATAGTATTACAGTATTTTTCAACCTTTTTTCGTTCAAGGCACCCTATAAATTGATGCACCCCATTCTAAAATGTGAAAAACTGAACTAATAGGTTTACATAACACAACAACATCCACACATTTAGGAAACCCAACGGTTAAAGGAAACATCTTCCAAAGCAAATACACCTTTGCACACTGGTACTGACTAGTATTCCAATGTTTCTCTTCTCAGTTTTTCTCCCTCACTCAGCTAATGTGACCCCAGAAGTGATGGAGAGGGGCAAACAAGGATGCCGTGCAGGCGCCTGATGTCCTCTTTATCAATGTTGAAGAACAGTCCAGGATCTGTTTCTGTAAATAGGAAGGAAGTTGTCCCTTGCATTACATTCAGAAAAAAAACACTGAACCAGGGGCGGACTGACCATTTGGAAACTCGGGCACTGCCCGAGGGCCCGGGGTCAGTAGGGGGCCCCATGAGATGCCCCTGGTACCTTTTTCATAAATTTTTTTGAGTTTGGGCAAGGACACAGGGGCCCCATGATCCCCTATTGCCCAGGGGCCCCATGAGTTGTCAGTCCGCCCCTGCACTGAACACTCCTAAATGCTGCTAATCGCTGCTCTTTTTGTCTTAGCGATGGCCGCTGGTGTCCTTAACAACCAATTAATAGCTGGTTGTCAAGAAGCGTGCCAGCAAACGGGCCGCTGTGTCCTTAACAATGGATGACTCATCAGCTGACAGCTAAACTGGACAGGGACTTTGTTTGACAGCGGCCAGTATGTCATGAAGACCCCGGCATCTCAGCTCCAAGCTCAGCTCCTCCCCATTCAGACTGTGAGTGGATCCAGTGTGTCACAGCTTCTCCACCGCTTCCACCCGCCCTGCATGCCCAGTCCTGGGGGCCCCATGTGTCACCCCTCTGGCGGGTGCCACCCAGGTGTGATCTGCACCCCCTGCACCCCTATAGTGATGTCACTGCTCTTAACCTCCCTGCGGTATGATTATTTCAGATTTTTGGTGCTGAAAGCGGTACCATTATTTTGCATGGAAATATGTAGTTTTTTATTGTAGGCTGTAATATTTAGGAATAACTCACTGAAATCTGTCCGAACAAGAGTCTAGTAAACATTCCGGATATGATAAAATTTGAAACACGAAATCATAAATTATAATTTAATAAATAATCATAAAAAATAATAATATAATAATAATACATTTAATTCAAAAATATAATCAAACCAAAAACACTGAAATTTAAAATATAGCGCCAAGTTCGCACATTGCTGAGGTTAGTCACAAAATCGTTTTCAGTGTCTGATGACGAATTTCCCCCACGAATCATTATCACTCAATTCTGCAAGTGGTTCTGATTTACTATCTCTGTTCTCTAGCCGGTCTAAAACCGCTTTTGGCCTAAAGGGACGCTTTTTGGACGCCATGGACTTTTCTCAGTTTCCAGGCAGAAAGAACAGACAAAATGCAGGCAGGGCACAGGACAAAGCACTCGGGACAAAATGTATGTGAAATGGATTGAAACAGAAATGTTTTACTATGTAAAATTTGTTTGGAAAAAAATGAAATTTTTTAACATTTTCAAATTTCCCGCTGCTGGCGGCGCCCGTACGTCCCGACGTCGCAGGGACCGGAACACAGAAGCCGGATGCCGGCATCGGCCGGAGGGGACGCTGCAGGGGACACATCGCGGGAGCGCAGGACAAGGTAAGCTCTGCAGGGACTCCCTGAGCAACGCCGCATGGTAAGCCCGAGTGTAGCTCGGGGTTACCGCTTTTGGTACTGACATTTTACCCCGAGCTACACTCGGGAATACCGCTAGGGAGGTTAATCACCATTGACTATTTTTGATCCTTTTTCTTCTAGCATTAGTAAATAGATAGGAAAGTATATCAAATGTACTTGTTTTATACTTGTTTTTTTTTACATTTCTTCAGTCACTTCCTGATTTCCATGCCTAGACAAATGATGCCATACATCCCAGGAGTCTTCAGGAGGGGAGGGGTGGTTTTCTTAGGTAAGCAAACCCTCCTGCCTGACTGCCTGAGCTAAAGGCAGTTGATTTCAGGGAGTACAGTGCCTTGAAAAAGTATTCATACCTCTTGAAATATTCCACATTGTCATGTTACTGGGATTTTATGTGATAGACCAACACAAAATGGTACATAATTGTGAAGTGGAAGGAAAATAATAAATGGTTTTCAAAATTTTTTACAAATATGTGAAAAGTGTGGTGTGCATTTGTATTCAGCCCGCCGGAGTCAATACTTTGTAGATCCACCTTTCACTGCAATTACAGCTGCAAGTCTTTTTGGGGATGTCTCTACCAGCTTTGCACATCTAGAGAGGGACATTTTTCCCCATTCTTCTTTGCAGAATAACTCAAGCTCTGTAAGATTGGATGGAGAGCGTCTGCGAACAGCAATTGTCAAGTCTTGCCACAGATTCTCAATTGGATTTAGGTCTGGACTTTGACTGGGCCATTCTAACACATGAATATACTTTGATCTAAACCATTCCATTGTAGCTCTGGCTGGATGTTTAGGGTCGTTGTCCTGCTGGAAGGTGAACCTCCTCCCCAGTTTCAAGTCTTTTGCAGACTCTAACCCTGTCCCTGCTGAAGAAAAGCATCCCCACAACATGATGCTCCCACCACCATGTTTCACGGTGGGGATGGTGTGTTCATGGTGATGTGCAGTGTTATTTTCCACCACACATACCATTTTGCTTTTAGGCCAAAAAGTTCAATTTTGGTCTCATCTGACCAGAGCACTTTCTTCCACATGTTTGCTATGTCCCCCACATGGCTTCTCGCAAACTGAAAATGGGACTTCTTATGGCTTTCTTTCAACAATAACTTTCTTCTTTCCACTCTTTCATGAAGGCCAGATTTGTGGAGTGCACGAATAATAGTTGTCCTGTGGACAGATTCTCCCACCTGAGCTGTGGATCTCTGCAGCTCCTCCAGAGTTACCATGGGACTCTGGGCTGCTTCTTTGATTAATGCTCTCCTTGCCCAGCCTGTCAGTTTAGGTGGATGGACATGTCTTGGTAGGTTTGCAGTTGTGCCATACTGTTTCTATTTTCAGATGATGGATTGAACAGTGCTCTGTGAGATGTTCAAAGCTTGGGATTTTTTTTTTTTATAACCTAACCCTGCTTTAAACTTCTCCACAACTTTATCCCTGACCTGTCTGGTGTGTTCCTTGTCCTTCATGATGCTGTTTATTCATTAATATTCTATAACAAACCTCTGAGGGATTCACAGAACAGCTGTATTTATACTGAGATTAAATTACACACTAGTGGACTGTATTTAATAATTAGGTGACTTCTGAAGGTAACTGGTTCCACTGGATTTTAGTTAGGGGTATGAATACTTTTTCAAGGCATTGTAAATGCTACATGAATAATCTGCCCTTACTCAAGATGGCCACAACCAAAAATGCTACAGGTTTTTCAAAGTGATTTCTCATCAAAATAAAGCATGGAGACATGGATGGATGGGTGAATTTGCTTTGAATTTGAAAAATTAATTAAATATCATTTTTGGGTTAAGGTGCTCAGCTGTAGTTCTGCTTTAAGGATGGTGCTGGTCTAAAGAATTGATATGTAAAGGAGGATCACGGAGTGGCAGGATGGTTAGATCACAGGCAGGGGCGGACTGACCATTTAGGCACTCGGGGACTGCCCGAGGGCCCGGGGTCAGTAGGGGGCCCCATGAGATACCCTTGGTACCTTTCATAGGCTTTTTTGGGTGTGGTTTGAGTGTGGGCAAGAACACAGGGGCCCCATGATTTCCTATTGTCCGGGGGCCCCATGAGTTGTCAGTCCGCCCCTGATCACAGGTCAAAGTACTTAGACATTGAGATCCTGCTACACCTTGTATGTGAATTGAAGTTTTTTTTCTGGGCTGGCATGTCCTTCTCACTAGTCCACGTTACTTTACCGTGGATCAGTATTCAGGGTTTATTGCAGGCTTCTGAGCAGTCAAAGCAGAACTTCACACTCTAAATCAACATGGACTATTTTTATTCATTTTGCGGCTAGCAATAGCAAATAGATGGGGAAGTATATCATATTTACTTGTTTTAAACTTTTTTTTGTCACATATCTTCAGTTACTTCCTGGTTTCTGGCCTAGGCAAGTGATGTCACATATCCCAGGAGTCTTCAGGAAAAGAGGAGGGGTTTTCTCAGCTAAGCACATCCTCCTGCCTGTATACCTGAGCTAAGGGCAGATTGATTCCAGGAAGTAAATGCTACATGAATCACTTAACCTTACTCAAGATGACTACGACCAAAAATGCTAGGAGGTATTTTTCTTAGTGATTTCTCAGCAGAATAAAGCATGGAGACATGGATGGATGGGGGAGTTTGAATTGAATATCATAAATAAATGAATAGCGTTTTTGCTTTGTGGTGCTCATATACAGTGTAGTTCGGCTTTAAACACTACTCATAATTCCTGCTCACATCACTTCTGCTGTGCCAGCTTGTTTATCTGTCTTTTGCACATGGATGAAGTCACTAGTGCTGCATTATAACATGAAGGGATCTGGATAGAAGAGTAATTCAATAAAAAAAATAAAATTGCATATTTTATAAGCAGAGACCAATTCTCTATTCCCACTGAGCTTGGTGGGATTAACCAAAGGCAACATCAGAAAAAACCCCAGCAGGACCTCTTTTATCTTGTGTTTATGGTGGGGGCAGAGAATGCATTTTTCCACCAACATCAAGATTTATGTATACATATTGCCTGTAATCTCAATCAATCACTTACGAAAAACCGTAATGACAAAAATTAATATCTCAAAAAACCTGCGCAGTGGATGGAAAACAATCTAGAGGCTGCTGATAGCAATAATCAGTAAAAAGTGTGTGCCATTTGGACAATGAATGTGCTGCGCTGCCACTCTTGTGCTGTGGGAATCTGATAGTGATATATAGGGTTGTTGGCTCGAATCCCAGCCATGGCACCACCTGCCTGGAGTTTGCATGTTCTCCCTGTGCCTGCGTGGGTTTCCTCCGGGTACTCCGGTTTCCTCCCACACTCCAAAGACATGCTGGAAGGTTAATTGGATCCTGTCTAAATTGGCCCTAGTATGTGTATGTATGAATGTAAGTTAGGGACCTTAGATTGTACACGCCTTCAGGGTTAGGGACTGATGTGAATGTATAATATATGTGTAAAGAGCTGCGTAAATTGATGGCGCTATATAAGTACCTGAAATAAATAATAAATAAATAACAAATAGTGTCAAATAATATGAGGTGCTACAATGCACCTCCCTCTACAATGTGTAAACAAAAGTGCTACATTCTCAAAATGCATGTGTTAGTGATTTATGTCTGTCTACTAATTAGTTGTGTTAGTAAAAACTTTGTGATATAGTGCTGTAATGCACCCCCCTAGTGCATGAAGTAAAAAAAAACTTTGATATAAGATGCTTAGTAAGATCTATACATACATGTACCCCTATAAACCATATGATATGACAGGGACTACAGCACAAAGTCAGAAAACACCCTGATATATGATAATTAGTAATATCTATACATACATGTACCACTATGAACCATATAATGGGACAGGGACTACAGTACACCTCCCCACAGGGACGGACTGACAACTCATGGGGCACCCGGGCAATAGGGGATCATGGGGCCCCTGTGTCCTTGCCCAAACTCAAAAAAGCCTATGAAAAAGGTACCAGGGGCATCTCATAGGGCCCCCTACTGACCCCGGGCCCTCGGGCAGTGCCCAAGTTTCCAAATGGTCAGTCCACCCCTGCCTCCCCCTATGAAAAAATATACCATGTGAACAGTGCCGTGTATGAAAACCAAAGTAGGAGCTATATGCAAAACTAATATTAACAAACTAAGTACAAATAAATAAATGAAGTGATCCTGGTGAAAAACAACACTATGCAAATTCACAGTCCTGGTGCTACAAACGCCATCCACATCTCTATTAACCACGTGATATGGTGATATTAGTGATACTATAAAAAGTGAATACTTGTGAGCTATTATGAATGAGGTATTCAGTAAGCTATTAGTAATTATCTACTTGTATGGTGTGCTAGGTTCGCTGCCACTTACACAAACCCACTTAATTGTGTTCCTATTGTTCAATTATATAAATTAATTTATAGTGCCGCGCTCCTATTTGCAAAATCCTTAGTTATAAATGATCTCACACTTATAAATACACTAAAAGGTGCTTAAGTTGATACATAAATAATATTATATCAAATTAATTACTGTGACTTGTAAATAAATAAAAATAAATTAGAATATATTATAAATTAATCAAAATCATAATCTGTGATATTAGTGAACTTGACCACAGACAATCTGTAATGAGCACCTTACTCGTGCTCCCTCTCCAGAGACCCACTCACCACAAAATATTGACCACCTAGCACAGTAGCTAAATGGCTAGCATTTCAACCTGGCAGCATTAGGGTTGTTGGTTCAAATCCCAACCACAGCACCACCTGCCTGGAGTTTGCATGTTCTCCCTGTGCCTGTGTGGGTCTTCTCCAGTTTCCTCCCACACTCGAAAGACATGCTGGTCGGTTAATTGGGTCCTGTCTAAACCAGCCCCAGTATGTATGAATGTGAGTTTGGGAGCTTAGATTGTACATCCCTTGAGGGTTAGGGATGGATGTGAATTTACAATATGTATATGTAAAGTGCTGTAAAAATTGTCAGCACTAGATAAGTACCTGATATAAATAAATACCTAAGGCAAGGTAGGTAAAAAAAATGCTTTTGGGTGCTTCAGCAAGCCCTTAGGCTGGGTCAATCTCCTGTACCCTTCTCCGACCGCTGATCCCTAATCCCAGGGTTCTCTCATATAGGAACAACACTTCTAACGGCCACAGTACTCCTCTATCGCGGTAAAACAATCAAAAGGAGACTTCCATAGCGTTATACCGTATTTATTAAATAAAACCACTTTAAAATTGTGCTTACATATATACCATGTATATGGCACTTTAAGAACAATATGTCCTAGGATGCTGTACTCTTCCTCATGTAGACCGATAGTGATGCTACTAACCCCTCCCTACACGTTTCGTCATATGACATCATCAGGAGCAGACCACACAGATTGTGTTATATTATATATATATTATAATATTTGACACTATTTGTTATTTAATTATATATCACTATCAGATTCTCATAGAAAAAGAGTGGCAGCGCAGCACATTCATTGTCCAACAAAATTTCATAAGCTGCCTTTGCGGAACTCCTAACTGTCCTGTGACTAAAATACTTTGGAGGTTATTTACTAAAACTGGAGAGTGCAAAATCTGGTGCAGCTCTGCAAAGAAACCAATCAGCTTCTGGGTTTTTTGCCAACTCTTAATTGAACAAGCTGAAGTTAGAAGCCAGTGGCGTCACTAGAGTTGGTGTCACCTAGAGCGGTAAAACATGGTGTCACAGCTCCCTTGGCACGGGGGGGGGGGGGGGGTGTTGACACAATATTTTACCTGCAGGGTGCTGGGCAGGCTAAGTGAAGGCAGTGCTGCTCCTCTAGGACAGGTCCTGAGTTGCCTAGTACACATAAAGATAGAGAAGTGGGCACAACTTTCATCCCCATTGATGGTGATAAAGGCACATCAGTAGTGTAGAAGAGTCTCCAGAATGCTGGGGGAGCCATGCAGAGTTCAGCAGGCAAGCGGTCAGGGTGTGTGCAGAGATCGGCAGGCAAGCAGCTGGAGAGTGTACCTGGAACTGTCAGGTGGCAGCATGGAGCGGCTCAGTGGTTTCCGGAAGCTTTCGGCAAACTTTGGTAGTAGCTAGTAATGACGTCACCAGGGGCGGACTGACCATTTGGAAACTCGGGCACTGTCAGTAAGAGGTCCCATGAGATGCCCCTGGTACCTTTTTCATAGGCTTTTTTGAGTTTGGGCAAGGACACAGGGGCCCCATGATCCCCTATTGCCCGTGGGCCCCATGAGTTGTCAGTCCGCCCCTGGATGTCACTATGTTAGAGGCATGGCTCACCATGACACACACTGACAGCTTAGCATTTTGCACTCGCTCCCAGCCACGCTGAAGAGGAGAAGCCAGGAGTGCCAGCGGAGGATGCCAAAAGAGAAGGTTTGGGGCTGCCCTGTGCAAAACTATAGCACAAAGCACATCAGGATGATATGATTACTTTAAACTGATTGTAAAGAGAATTTTTTTGCTTCAAAAAAATAACAAACATGTCTATACCTACTGGCCCCAAACCTTCTTCTTAGGTCCCCAACTGGCACTCCTGGCTCCTTCTCTCTGTCCATTGCCTCCATGGGAAGCCACTTCTCATTGTGGGCACTTGTGCATGCTCGCTCCTGAGCCCCGCTTGCTACAATCATTGACACAGACATTGGGACTTGCCCCCCCCCCCACTCCCTCATCACCGGCTTTGATTGACAGCAGTGGGAGCCAACAGCTCCTGGTGCTCCAGCAAAGCCAGTGAGACCCGGAAGTGAGGGGAGAGAAGAGTTGCAGATGGGCACAGTGCTGGATCGAATGAGGGCTCAGGTAAGAAAAAGGGGGGGGGGGGGTAAGGGGACAAAACTAAGGCACTGTAAGTTTAAAATCACATTCATTTTTACTGTGCTCAACCCATTTGGGCTCCCAAAACCAGTAGAGCAGAATGCACATTTGTAAACCACACTGCTTTACAATTGTGTGTTTTTGTATTTTTAATAAGAAAAGCTGCGGTGCGACCCTACAGCTGCTTTATGACCAGGGGGGCCCTAAGTATCCATGAGAAACTATGGGACCCTGAACATTGTATTTGTGTCTGGACAGCTGCTGTTGATAATGAGTAGATATTTCAGGGTGACGGCTTACATTTTGAATGATGACCCAGAGAAATTTACCTCTATCGCTGTAATGACACTGTTGCCCATAAGATTTCACCCTTCTGCTCTTCTGACTAATCTGAATTCACATCAGCATGACTCGTCTTGCTGCTAAAGTAAGTTAAGGGAACTGTTGGAACACAACAGCAGTCTGTGTAATTTCCCCTGACATAATCATGAGGGGCCCATTTACGAAAGGCTGCGTGCTTCTCGGACCTCCTCTGCTCCCCGTAGATCTGGACTTTCTGTGCATGTTTTCTCTTACAGCCATATGGTGGTGAAACTCATAAATTCACAGGTTAAAGTGACAGTGGCGGCCGACAGCAGCGATCTCTCAGTTCCTTGTCACTCTAGAGCTGTGGTTTCCTCTGAGTTTCAAAGGACCTTCACGTGACTTACTTGAAATGAGCTAGAGGCCCATTCCAAGAAGAAGTAGAGGCAGTTGCTCTGATAACGGACGGGGGCTCACAAAGAGCTGCTCACTTCTCTTCACCTGCTTGTCAGGCCCACCGAGGGTCATGGAAGATTGACCTTCACCTTCCTCTTTATGTTTGGTCCTGGTGCTTCCGGTTACCAAAGCAGCCTTCATCCCAAACCTTCTATGATAGCACCAACATCCTGTTGAATGGACTTAACCTTGGCCCCTGTGGTGTTGGTGGGCTTCCTGGCTTGCAAGCGATGTTGTACCCTTGGGCTCTAGCTGGCTGAAGACCTTGTTTTTTTTAAATCTTGGTGCTTTTCCTGAATCTCAGTAACCTCAGAGTCTGCGTCCCATCAACCGACTGCAGGTACCACCTCTGTCTCCTCCCACCCCCTGATTGGTCCCTACAGTCATCTAATGTATGCACTATTAACTCCCAGCTGCTTACTCTAGACAGAATGTCACAGAGATCACCACCGACCATCAGCTCCTACTCCAGGAGTGCACCCAACACATCCGGGTCAGAGGCTGACGCTCTATCACAGGTACGATGTTTGATTATAGTTCGAGCGGGCTGTTGTAGGGCATTTCTTGGTACTGATTTTTATTCATCCAGTTATAGAATCTTGTCACATAATTATTATGTAGTTTTTGTTATTTGTTATTGATGGATATTCCTATTATTATGTTATTTGTTTATCATATATTTTTTTTGGAAGCAGTTTTATTATTATTATTATTATAATACAGGATTTATTATATCATTAGATTATCATCTGATAATTCCAAGTGTCCAAAATAAATATGGAGCAGGTTCTATTACCATAGTATGATTAAACAGTTTACCTTCTCCTATAAAATCCCAACATTATCTTTTGGTTACCAACAATGTAAAAAAATGATTATGGGCTGATGGAGTCAGTGTTTTCTAGGTCAGGCAACATTTGCCATGATTATGGACACCAGCAGATACCCCATGGTGGAACCTTTTTTATTCAAGCCAGTGTTGCTTATCTTTGGCTGGTCACTATTGTTTCAATGACAAAGCTGATTATTCTTCCTTCTCCCATTTTAATAGCTGTAAATATTCATGTTAGGGAAATGCTTATATCTTTGGCCAGTGTGTGTCCCCTTTTGTTCCTGTTGCCTTTGATTTTTTTTTAGAATTTTTGAAAAACCTTTGGAATCTTAATCACACAATTTTCATTTTTGAATTGCCTGTTTGCTCTCCTTCAACACAATAATGACTGAAATTCAAAAGAAATATATTACTCTGTTGTCAAAATATGTGACTGTTTTGTGTAAACAGAAACATTAAGGGCTCATTCACACCATGAGGTATGTCCGCGCTTTTTTTGGGCATTGCCACGCATGCCCATGTGCTCCCAAATAGCACATTGTAGGGCAGCAAAATGGATTTCAATGGGCTGACTCATGTTAAATTCACAAAAAAGGTGCAGACATGACTTTTCAAATCGCACCACACCAAAACGCACTGTACCGTGGTAGTATGCGTTTTGGCAGGCATAAACATGTGCGTTTTTGCAGTGGACTGTCCTTTAGTGTACTTACTTCCAGTGCGTTGCTATGGACTTTGCATTGGTCTTGATGATATAAAAGGACCTTAGATTGCTGGAGCATGGGAGAGAAGCTGCAGGGACCGCTCTGGCAGCACAAAGGAGCCTGTGGGAGGGGATGATGTACGCTCCTTGAGGGCAGGGACTGATGTGAATGTGCAATATATATGTAAAGTGCTGCATAAATTGTCGGCACTATATGAATATCTGTATAAATAGTAAGTAAAATGCTGTACCTAAATATCCCCTAGATATAAACAAGCAGTTAACCTTTACAATGCTGGTGCAGCTCCACTGCAAGGGAGGAATTCTACTTTTCCCAGAGTTCAGCTTTAAACCGCAGGTCACTCCAGGTCTCATCATATACACATTTTTCCTTTTGTGTGATGCTGCGACAGTTTTAGGCTGATGTCAGATTTTTTTCATGGCGATTACCTCCATTATAGAGATTACATCTCCATGGAATGATGCTCAAATCGCTGAAGGAGAGCGACTTGTAGTCAAGCACAACCTAATGCAGGAGCACCATCAGCAGTGACTCTAGCTAGTAAATCACTAGCTGCATCACTGGCATTAGAGGTTTGTAGCAGCAAGTCATTTCTGCTACAAAATCGCCCTTCTGAAATCAGCCTTAAGCAGCATCAAAGCAAAACTATACACTACAAAGTGGGTGCACGGGTGGCATCTGGGAAGTTGCAGCACAGCAGCAGTAATGCTATAAGCAATGTTCAGGCTATGGCTGGCTTACTTCTGAACCTACAGATTGAATGTACACTAGGGCCCTCTTCAGACCAGAACGCGGTGCGGGAAAACCCAGGTTCTGTGCACATTTCCCGCACCGCATTCAATATGAGCTGTGGTTGTGATCTGCAGAAGCATCAATGTTAACAGCATCCAAAACACAAGTCATAAATCTACTTTTTGGTGATATGCATGTAAATAGCAAAGGAACACGCACCATCATTCTTAGTGTGAGCCAGCCCTGAAAATACACTGAATCCAATACCCTTCTGTGTCCAGCACAGTGGGGCTGACTTACTAAAGGAGTAAGGCCCCTTTCACACTGACGGTATGATTGGGTCCACCTGTCAGTTTTTCTGGCGGACACAATGGGACCATCCATAGCACTCTATGGAGCAACAACCGATCCGATCCTGTATGCTAAAAACAGGCGGATGGGGATCAGTTCCCCATCTGCCCGGTGGATTGGATCGGATGACAGTTGGATGGAAATGGACAAGCGGTCCCATTCTATCCAATCGCCCCATAGAGAGCAGTGGGCTGTGTCTGCTCTCCATAGCCCAGTGGACATGGACCTGTCATCCGCCTGCTCAGCAGGGATCAGTGGAGAGATCACCCACTGAGCAGGTGATGATGGAGTCCACCCCGTCTGAAAGGGGCCTAACTGCTCACTTTGGAAACGGTATATTTACATATATATTTATATATAAATTTATATAATATATATCATTTTCCTTGCACATTATTGAGTATTCTAAGTGAACACAGCTTCAGCCCATTTCCTTTGAAAAGTGAACATTCTCTTAGCTAAGTGGAAAGTCTCTATTCCTGAACTAAACCAACCAGTATGAGAAAACGGTGAACTGTTACACTGTACAAAGCACAGAGAAAATGCCTAAAAACTCCCAATAACTAAGTATAAAATAAATATTTACAAAAAGAAAAAGCAAACATGAAACAAATAAAATAATAATAACAACCAAACCAGAATAATTGAGTAAAAAAGTAATTCAGCGAATTACCGGCTATGGCCATTAGGTGGCATGACATACATATACCCGAACCCTAATTCTTGTCTAATGTAATTTGTAGGCTATACAAGTGCAAGTGTACATTGACATGCATTTGATGTATTGAAAATATTGTGTGTGCGTGTTTGTATCCGGGTCAGAATGGTTCTGTGAAATAAAAATAGAAAAATTATTTATATTGAATTCACACTTCACAGAAATGTGCACACATTAAAGTGGAGTTAAACTCTCTCAATCAACATTAACTGCTAGCATTAGTAAATAAATAGGACAGTATATTATATTTATGTGATTTACAGAAGTACAGGAAAAGCTCGTTCGGCTGTACTTCTCCTGTGGATCACAGAAGTGCAGTTCGTTCTGCGCTCATGTGACTTGTTTTTGCTGTCGGCTGACGTCACAGAGCCAGTCCAGGCTGGAGAAAGATCCCGACAATATGGTCAGGATCCACCGAGGAGCCTGGACCGGCACTTGACTCAACCTCTCAGTGATTTACTGAGAGCCTGAGCCAGCTGCTCCCAACCCCTCCACAGCCAAACACTCACCTCCCACTGGAGGGGGGTGGGTCAGGGCAGAGCAGCCAGTGGTGACTGACACTGCTGCATCCTACTAGGTAAGTATGATTTCTAAAAAAAAAAAAATTCTTTTTTTTTTTACATTTCTTCAGTTGCTTGCTGGTTTCTGGCCTAGGCCAAAATGAAGCCATACATCCCAGGTGTCTTCATGGACATTTTTTTTTATCGGGAGGAGGGGGCTTTTCACCTAAATACACCCTCCTGCCTGCATACCTGAGCTAAGGGCAGATGGATTCCAGGAAGTAAATTCTACATGAATCATCTGCCCTTACTCAAGATGGCCAAGAAATGCTTGGGGGTGTTTTACAAAATAAAGCATGGAGATGTGGATGGATGGGGGAGTTTGCTCTGAATGTTAAACATGAAATAAATAGTGTTTTTGGTTTGTGGTTCCATTCCATGAGATGGGCACACAGTTTACAGGGGTGTCACATAAACAAGGCGCACTGCTTTTCCCAAATGAAGAATGAGAGCAAAAGGGATAATTGGTTATGGTAATGATTCCACCAACTCCTTGCTTTTTCTTGCTTTTTTTTTTATTTGGGAGGAGTTCTACTTTAAAAGTATATGAGACACATAAACAGTGTATACAACCACATCCTGAACCAATCCGAGGGCAGAAACAATACAAGTTGTCCATCCAATCTGCACCTTATTTGAACCTTTTTGTCTGGGTATAGACCAGCCTTCTCACACGGAGTGCCGTTTGGGTTTATCAGGGGTGCCAGCAAACCACGGCACCCTTGCCACATATATAACACATATATGAGAGATTGGCTATTTCCATGGTGCCACATAAATGCAGCATGTGTTTGTGTTTGAAGCATGCTCCATTGTGCACCCCCAGCACAGAGACCGAGGTGTCAATGACAGCACCAGGTCTCGAAGTAGTGATCAGTAGCCAGTAAAACCAGCTCCTGATCACATGATCACTGTGATAGCCAATCACAGTGATCACCAGTGTTAGGACCCTGGTACTGTTTCTCCTCTGTTAGGAGGAAAAGATACATTGTATTATGATTATTACTATTATACAAGATTTATATAGCGCCAACACTTTGCTGAGCGCTTTACAAAATGTATCCTTTTCTCCTCACTAGAGAAGATGTCTGTGTACATTTTTAAAAAATTGTTAACGATTTGCCGCCAGCTCACAGTAGATTAACTGCAAGCAGGCAGCAGTTGCAGACTTGAGAACGTAAATATACATTACCAGCCTTCTTCCGGGTGCGTCCTGCTAACCTGTGCTAAGACTGGACACAGCATGAGTTTGTCAGCAGGTTTTGGCCAATGATTTTGGCTGAAACCTGCTGATTGACTGTGTCCAATCACAGCACAGAGTTCTATGTTTACAAACCCACAGAACACTGTGTACACAGAACAGAAGTCTGGCTGTTTCCTCTCCATGAAAAGTAGGGAGAAAAAACAGCCAGATCTGTAAATAAAAGCATTTGCCTGCTGGGCATTTACCTGGTGGGCCAGGGTCGCCTGGATAGGAGCGGCGGGGGCGGCATCAGGGGCGGACTGACCATTTGGAAACTCGGGCACTACCCGAGGGCCCGGGGTCAGTAGGGGGCCCCATGAGATGCCCCTGGTACCTTTTTCATAGGCTTTTTTGAGTTTGGGCAAGGACACACAGGCCCCATGATCCCCTATTGCCCGGGGGCTCCATGAGTTGTCAGTCTGCCCCTGGGCGGCATATAGAGGAACCAATCCGCCCATTTCCCTCCTGCTACGACTGAATGCCCACTTCTCCTCCCCTCCTCCTGCAGGCATGCAGCGGCTGCAGGAGAGAAATGGACGAATCTGTTCCTCTATATGCCGCCCCACTGTCCCTCCTATCCATCTTATTTCTGCTGTCCCCGGGCCCCTGTCCTCTCTGTGGGTCCCTGTGTCCTCTCTCCGCGATCCCCCTCCTCCCCTGCAGCTGCTGCGGGGGGATCTGCCAGGATGAGAGCGGAGAAGGGGCCTGTAAATATGTAATTTACCAGCCACTTCCTTCCATTCATAACTGAGGCATAGTAAATTTTGTTTACTATATTTCAGCTTATGAATAAACGGGAAGCTCTGTACAGAGATATTCCTGTCCATTCATTCTGTGCTGCTAAGGCTGCAGAAAAGGAGATTGAGGACTGTGTCCTCAATCTCCTTTCTCTGCCCCAAAGCCCCCCCCCCAAACAGAGATCCTAAAAAAAATTGTAAAAAAAATAAATAATACAGTTGTAAAAAACAATAAAATACAATGGTAAAAATAATAAAGAAATTTAACTAAAAAAAAATACAAAAATTACTGACACCAGGGTCGCATGATCCCCTATTGCCCGGGGGCCCCATGAGTTGTCAGTCCGCCCCTGGTGATAACGAAAGATCCATATAGGGGAATCAGGACTTTCTCCTCCTGCTGGGGATCCCTCTAGTGATAACTAAAGATCCATATAGGGTAATCAGGACCTCCTTCCTCTTGCTGGAGATCCCTCTAAAGATCTATATAGGGTAATCAATACTTTCTCCTCCAGCTGAGGATCCAACTAGTGATAACTAAAGTTCTATATAGGGTAATCAGGACTTTCTCCCCCTGCTGGGGATCCATCTAGTGATAACTAAAGATCTATATAGGGGAATCAGGACTTTCTCCTCCTGCTCGGGATCCCTCTAGTGATAACTAAAGATCCATATAGGGTAATCAGGACCTCCTTCCTCTTGCTGGAGATCCCTCTAAAGATCTATATAGGGTAATCAATACTTTCTCCTCCTGCTGGGGATCCATCTAGTGATAACTAAAGTTCTATATAGGGTAATCAGGACTTTCTCCTCCTGCTGGGGATCCCTCTAGTGTTGCACCCCAGAATTCTATTTGCTTTCCCTCACACCCTGGCCACATGGTTTGCTCAGTTTGCAGAAATTCTGCAAACAATCTGAGTCGCATGCATATTACTGTCAAATGAGATCCCACAACCACACAGTAAAAAGCGAGCAGCTATTTTTAAACCAAGAAAAAATACTTGAAAGAAAGTGAGAGTAAATATTAAGGAACACCTTAACAGAGGCAGCAAACAAAGAAGTATATAACATGCATTGTTCTGTGTGTTAGGCGTGTTGTGGTATGGTAACTGCCAGTACTGCCAGTACTTCTACATACCAATAACAGACAGGAAGTATGGGAACAGGGTGGGGAAGGGGGCCCTGGATGGCCGTGTGTGGAGCCCTCAATGTGTAGAGGCTTGTTTCTATTATCTGGCTGTTCTTTTTTTGTTCCAACTATTCTCCTTCCAAAATATTACTAAATGACTTCTAGATTAACTGAGTTTCACTCACAATTGACTGTGAAATGTCTTAGATTGTAAGCTCTTTTGGATCAGAAGTGAAGCATTGGGAGGATTTATCAGCAGTAGATATAAAAGAAAGAAAGAAAAAAGTGAGATTGTGTGAATTTCAGTTGAAAGTACACGTGTGATCAACTTTTACAGTCTACAGTAGGTGTAACATTTCCAGGTATTTATAATCTCTCACAAAGATCCCCATAACAATGCCTTATCTGCTTTTCCCTCCAGCAGGATGAGCCTGTCAGCCTAGGGATTATACAATCATGTAAATTCTGGTGCCTGTGCAGTTGTAGGCTGTGTTCACAAATGTCTGATACAGATCAGCCCCTGTTGTAGCCTCCCACCTTGTGATTTGCTACAAAAGTTGCAATGTTGCAGTCTGGACATTAGGGAAGGGGAGACTGAGGTGATTCCTTCTTCAGATTCATGATATCATCTCAGCCTAGGCAAAGTCACTTGACAGCTTTGAAATGATACAGTGCATCCAGAAAGTATTCACAGCGCTAAACCTTTGCCACATTTTGTTGTTACAGCCTTATTCCAGAATGGATTAAATTCATTTTTTCCCTCAACATTCTACAAACAATATCCCATGACAACATGAAAGAAGTTTGTTTTGAAATCTTTGCAATTTATTAAAAATAAAAAACCAAAAAAACCTCACATGTACATAAGTATTCCCAGCCTTTGCTCAATACATTGTTGAAGCACCTTTAGCACCAATTACAGCCGCAAGTCGTTTTGAGTATGATGCTACAAGCTTGGCACACCTATTTTTGGGCAATTTCTCCCATTCTTCTTTGCAGTACCTCTCAAGCTCCATCACGTTGGATGGGGAGCATCAGTGCACAGCCATTTTCAGATCTCTCCAGAGATGTTCAATCGGGTTCAAGTCTGGGCTCTGGCTCCAGGACTCCAGGACATTCACAGAGTTGGCCCCTAGCCACTCCTTTGTTATGGGTGCTGTGTACTTAGGGTTGTTGTCCTGTTGAAAGATGAACCGTTGCCCCAGTCTAAGGTTCAGAGTGCTCTGGAACAGGTTTTCATCAAGGATGTATCTGTGCATTGCTTCATTCACCTTTCCTTCAATTTTGACTAGTCTCCCAATTCCTGTCACTGAAAAACATCCCCACGCATGATGCTGCCACCACCATGCTTCACTGTAGGGATGGTATTGGCCAGGTGGTGAGCAGTGCCTGGATTCCTCCAGACATGACGCTTGGTATTCAGGCCAAAGCGTTCAATCCTTGTTTCATCAGACCAGAGAGTTTTGTTTCTCGTGGTCTGAGATTCCCTCAGGTGCCTTTTGGCAAACTCCAGGCGGGCTGCCATTTGCTTTTTACTGAAAAGTGGTTTCCGTCTGGCCACTCTACCATACAGGCCTGAGTAATGGAGTGCTGCAGAGATGGTTATTCTTTTGGAAGGTTCTCCTCTCCACAAAGAAACACTGGAGCTCTTTCAGAGTGACCATCGGGTGCTTGGTTACCTCCCTGGCTAAGGCCCTTCTCCCTCGATCTAGGAAGATTGCTGGTGGTTCCAAAATTCTTCTATTTATGAATGATGGAGGCCACTGTGCTCATTGGGACCGTCAATGCTTCAGACATTTTTCTGTACCCTTCCCCAGATCTGTGCCTTGATACAATCCTGTCTCTGAGGTCTACGGACAATTCCTTGGACTTCATGGCTTGGTTTGTGCTCTGACATGCACTCTTAACTGTGGGACCTTATATAGACAGGCTTATGCCTTTCCTAATCATGTCCAATCAACTGAATTTCCCACAGGTGGACTCCAATCAAGTTGAGGAAACATCTCAAGGATTATCAGTGGTAACAGGATGCACCAGAGCTCAATTCTGAGTGTCATGTGAATACTTATGTACATGTGTTTTTTTTCTCGTTTTTTATTTTTAATAAATTGCTAAGATTTCAAAACGAACTTCTTTCATGTTGTCATTATGGGGTATTGTTTGTAGAATGTTGAGGAAAAAAATGAATTTAATCCATTTTGGAATAAGGCTGCAACATAACAAAATGTGGCTCCCTGGTGTGTGCATTGGGCATGCTCTTTGACCGCTATGTCCTTTGGACACAGCTGATCACAGATTGAGGTAAAGGGCCAATCACAGTGGCCCATTACCATGTGATCAGCTGTGTCCAATTGCAGCTGGTCCCATGTAAACGAACTTGCAGGTTATTGGCATTTCCTTTCTTCATTTGCTGTCACTGTTTGAGGAAAGGAGAGCCGATAACCGGCAATCCTGACAAGACACATTTACACTGATCAAGGCACTGATCAGTTCCAATAAGAGCCTATCAGAGCAGCTTATTATTGCCCATCAGTGTAGCTTACCAGTGTCCATCAGTGCTGCCTAGCAGTGCAGCCTTGTCAGTGCCTCCTCATCAATGCTAATCAGTGCAGCTTATCAGTGCCACCTCTTCAGTGCATATCATTGCAGCCTCATCAGTGCCTCCTAATCAATGCCAATCAGTGCAGCTTATCAGTGCCGCCTCATCAGTCTCCATCATTGCAGCCTCATTAGTGTCCATCAGTGCAGCCTCATCAGTGCCCATCAGTACAGCCTCATCAGCGCACATCAGTGAAGAAGAAAAATTACTTAATTGCAAAACTGTATTACAGAAACTAAGAAAAACTTTTATTCTTTTCAACCTATTTGGTCTTTTTTCCATTTGTTTATAACCCCCCCCCCAAAAAAAAAAAACAGCGGTGATTAAATACCACCAAAAGAAAGCTCTGTCAAAAAAAAAGATAAACATTTTGTATGGGTACAGTGTTGCATGATGGCACAATTGTCATTCAAAGTGCGACAGCACTGAAAGCTGAACATTGGCCTAGGCAGGAAGGGGGTGAAAGTGCCCGGTACTGAAGTGGTTAAAGCCCAACTGCATGAATCTTTGTTCCCCCAATGCCACCTTCCCTCCCCCAGCAATCATATTTTCCTTACCTTCATTCCGGAGTCTGGATCACATGGAGTCTTCTTCACTCTTCTCCTGGTGGTGGGAAAATTTAATTGATGAGGAGAGCTGCTTTTTTTTGCATCATTAGACTGTAAGCGCAAGGCTGTGCACTCAGGTGGTGGGGCGCTGAGGTTCTGCACTCACAACAGACCAGTTAGGTAGGGCATCATTCAACACTAAAGACCGAGGACATCTTGTGGACAAGAGGAGGTACTGCCAGTGACAGCTCTGGATTGAAGGTGAGTATTGCTGTCTGAGCAGTTTTTTTCCTTTATCTCATAACAATTAGTCCGAAGTTGTGCTTAAAGCTCACCTTTTTATTAAATGAATGCAATGAAGTAGGAGAGTATTTGGGTGGATGCTGTCACAGGTTTTTGTGTATTTTACTGTGTGTCATGTTTCACACCTGCTCTATTAAACTATAACTGAAGGCAACATTTTTTTTTTAGTTTTAGATGGAGCTGGGAAGGATTGGAACACCTGTCATGTTTTTATTGCAGTCTGTGCCCCGTAAGGGAAATTCACCCTCTCTATTGATCCTGTTCACTATTATCACCAAGAGTGAAAATAAAATAAAATCTCAACTTCTTGGTTGTCAGCAGAACAGAAAGAGAGGGGTAATCTTTCAATAGGGACACTAGTTCTGGTGAGCCCTGGTGAAAACCAGGGATGTCCCTCACATTGGATGGATATTCTCTCACTTCCTACTGTGGCTATGGGACAGGAAGTGAAGGGAAATCTCCGCAACGGGACACAGGTGGCAAAAATACAAATTTAACAGGGGATATAACCCTCCCTTACTCTGTTCAGAATGGGAAAAGGGTTTTGCCTTTAGTTCTACTGTTTGTCCAAATTTCTAAAGGTGGGCGAGTGAGTGGCCCTGAATGCAGACAGTGTGCAATTGGGGCTGCTCACCTGCACCTGCACAGTCATCAAATTTGAATCAGTGGCTGTGTCTGTACAGCAATTGCATCTCCATAGATTTACATGGGCTGCCTGCATGCCGCACCTGGAGGCTGCAGCCACATAAATAAATGCCCAATTCACACAATATGGGCCTCAGCGCCCATGTCAATGAGTCCTTAAGCTGATATAAAAAAAATCACATTCAAGTATTTGGTCCTATTTGTGGTAATGTGCTTAACAATCATTACTGTGTTACAGTGACATTTATTTTGAATGGCACCCAGTGCATTAAGGCGATGCACCAGCATTACTGCATTCCGAAAATAAAAAAGGATCACGATTGATTTTTGGCACATAAGTGTGCGTCAAAAGCCCATTCATTTCAATGAGCTGTCTTAACACAATGTATGGCAATGCAATACATAACTTGGGCTCTAAATGAGTGACAGCATTTTGTTTATTGACATAAAGCTTAAGCATCATTGCAAGTTTTGCTTGTAGAAGATTTTCAGTAATCACCACCCGTTGGTTAGTGTTGCAGGTTTTGCCATATATGAAATTTAGGAACGGTTTAACAGATGGATATACACTATATTGACAAAAATATTGGGTCAGCCCTTCAAATCATTGGATTCAGGTGTTCCAATCACCTCCATGGCCACAGGTGTATAAAATCAAGCCCCTAGGCATGCAGACTGCTTCTACAAACATTTGTGAAAGAATGGGTACCGTGATAGGTTGCCACCTGTGCAATATGTCCATCCATGAAATTTCTTTGCTACTAAATATACCAGGGTCAACTGTTGGTGGTATTATAACAAAGTGGAAGCAACTGGGAACAACAGCAACTCAGCCACCAAGTGGTAGGCCATGTAAAATGACAGAGAGGGGTCAGCACATGCTGAAGCACACAGTGCACAGAAGTTGCCAACTCTCTGCACAGTCAATAGCTAAAGACCTCCAAACTTTGTGTGACCTTCAGATTATCACAACAATAGTGCATAGAGAGCTTCATGGAATGGGTTTCCATGGCCGAGCAGCTGCATCCAAGACTTACATCATCAAGTGCAATGCAAAGCGTCGGATGCAGTGGTGTAAAGCACGCTGCCACTGGACTCTAGCGCAGTGGAAACGTGTTCTCTGGAGTGATCAATCATGCTTCTCTTTTCTGGCAATCTGGTGGATGTGTCTGGGTTTGATGGTGGCCAGGAGAACGGTACTTGCCTGACTGCATTGTGCCAAGTGTAAATTTGGTGGAGGGGCTTATGGTGCGGGGTTGTTTTTTAAGGGTTGGGCTTAGACCTTTAGTTCCAGTGAAGGGAACTCTTAAGGTGTCAACATGCCAAGCCATTTTGGACAATTTCATGCTCCTAACTTTGTGGGTACAGTTTGGGGATGGCCCCTTCCTGTTCCAACATGACTGAGTACCAGTGCACAATGCAAGGTCCAATAAGACATGGATGAACGAGTTTGGGGTGGAGGAACTTGACTCGCCTGCACAGAGTCCTGACCTCAACCCTGTAGAACACCTTTGGGATGAATTAGACTGTGAGCCAGGCCTTCTCGTCCAACATCAGTGCCTGACCTCACAAATGCACTTCTGGAAGAATGGTCACACATTCCCATAGACTCACTCCTAAACTTTGTGGACAGCCTTCCCTTTCCAGAAGAGTTGAAGCTGGTATAGATGCAAAGGGTGGGACAAATCAATATTGAACCCTACGGACTAAGACTGGGATGCCATTAAAGTTCATGTGCGTGTAAAGGCAGGCCGACCAATACTTTTGGCAATATAGTGTATATGTGACAGCAACTAGACAATCCAGTTTTACTGAACTTGAACCTCAGCTAGGGACATTTTCCAAGTAACAGGACAAGTTAACTTCGAGTAACAATTAATGATGTTATCTTAATTTCTGAGCAGTTTGAACTGAAACACAAATTCAATTCTCTAAGAGGAATAGCTCCCTCCCATTCAGTTTGGACTGGAGGAAGTTTATTAAAAAGGAAAAGCTAAAAGACAGCCTAGTGCATACAAGGTCACAAACAAGGAAGACTTTTTCAAGGGATTGAGTACATTCCATGAATCTCTGTGCTTTCTGTTGCTTACTATAAGCATGCTCAAAGTGTTAGACTGGCAACCCAGGGAGAGGCTGGGGAAGAAAGGGTGAGATGATGTTGGACATCCTACAGCTAGAAAATGAAGTGGGCTCTATACGACTTGTTTCAGCTTCTAACGCATAGTGTTAGAAGCTCACAGTGTGCAGTGAAATAAGAGTAAGTGATTTCAGTACAGGAGAGGAGCCGGTACAACTGTGTAATACTGAAGGTAAGGCTGGAGTTCAGTTTAGCACCATTCACTGCAATAAACACCTGATTGGCTGAGAGTGCTGACCTTCCCAGCCCAAAGGCTGCTGTACAGGTTATGAGGCACTGGTTGGGAAGATGATGGTTGATGTATATGTGTCACATAGGTTTCTCCTACACATGGTGAGGAGCTTCAGGGGCTCCAGAGTTTGTTATGGAGAAAACATATTTTGTGCCTTATAAATCAATAATCTTTGGGTATTGCTTCATAAGGGTCATGTGGGAACACATTTCAGTGCTTTGCAGCAACATAAAGCTGACTTGGTAATTGGTTTACATGTATTTATTTTATTTGCAAAGGTTGGCACACAGGGCAGGTTGCGCAGAGAGCTTTTGATTTATTGATATTTCGTAACTTTATAAGTTCTGGACTGGGTCCTGGAGCCTGGAGGGTTTGTAGAGCTGTGGGTGGGTTAAAGCTTCCATACTTAGGTCCATGCTTTACCTGATAACTGGACCTCACTAACTAGCCACTTGTCCACAGGCCTTTATATATGTGAGATGACTGCTGTTTGATTATTATAATAATAATTATTATTATACAGGATTTATATAGCGCCAACAGTTTGCTCAGCGCTTTACAATATAATGCTCTCTCTCTTCTAGCTGCTGTATGAGCCTGCTGCTGGGTGAAAAGGCTGACTGCTGACAAAACACTAAAAGGGTACATGTGCTTCCTCTTTGTTTGGGGGAACCCATTAAGGGGCGCTTTTTTAGTTTGGGACTGACATAAGTTTAATTAGTGGCTCAGATGAACAGACGCTTTGTTTCTTTTATGATATGGCATTACTGTACGAAGCTCTCCTGCACTGAACTGAATTTGTTTGCTGAATAAAGGTGCAGGATATACCTGTCTGAAGTGTTCCTGAGTGTCCCTGTCTTGTGCATCACTGCCACTTTCAGCAGCCACCTGTCCTCCTTACAGGAATCACAGGAGGCAGTAAAATTCAGGTATTAACCACTTAAGGACTGCCCTATAGAAGATATACTGCTACAGGGCAGCACCTGTGTGCAGAATCACGTATATATATGTGATTTTGCATTTCTGGGTAGGGCACGCCCTACCCGAGCAGCCGTTTGCGGCTCCGAATGTCAATCCTTGGGACTTGGCCGGTAATTACCCGCTGGCACCTGGTAATTACCGGGCATTTCTGACAGGGAGGAAGGTTTTTGGTTTACAATCTTCCTCCCTGTCAGCTCGAGCACACTGCTCAGGATGGGTGTGCACAGTACAGCCATCCTGATCAGTGTGCTTACAGTGAAGAACACACCCCCTGCCCCCTAGAAAAACACACCCATCACACAGTTAACCCAATGATCGCCCCTCACATTAACCCCTTCCTGCCCAGTGCCATTAGTACAGTGTCAGTGCTTTTTTTTAGGACTGAGCACTGTATTGATGTCACTGGGGTGTCAGTGACACCAAGTTAGTTCCCCCCCAGTGTCAAAATGTCCACTGCAGTCGGACTCAGTGGGGCTCAGCAACATTTCTGACATTTATTGCATATACAGTGGGTTATGAAAGCCCAATGCTTAGAATTGCAAAAATGACTCTTATAGTAGGGCCACCCCCCACCACTGATAGGGTAAAATACTTGTAATGTCTAAGAGATAAGGAATAAGTTATTACTTACCTTACTGCCCACTCCAGCAGGCTCCCTCCACCTGTGCAACCGGTCCTCTGAAGCCTGTTCTCTAAGATGCTGTTGACGGCGGTTGCATTCTGATGTCAGCATGTACAATACAGGACAGGGGCGGACTGACAACTCATGGGGCCCCCGGGCAATAGGGGATCATGGGGCCCCTGTGTCCTCGCCCACACCCAAAAAAGCCTATGAAAAAGCCAATGAAAGGTACCAGGGGCATCTCATGGGGCCCCCTACTGACCCCGGGCCCTTGGGCAGTGCCCGAGTGCTCGAATGGTTAATCCGCCCCTGATACATGACCAATAGCCCATATGGACTGTGAGGGACTGCCACAACCAGGAGCATCAGATAGAAGAGGAGAGTGATGAATCCTTTTAGAGCAGTGATCAATAAATGGCAGGCCCGGGGGCGGACTGACCATTTGGAAACTCGGGCACTGCCTGGGGGCCCGGGGTCAGTAGGGGGCCCCATGAGATGCCCCTGGTACCTTTTTCATAGGTTTTTTTGAGTTTGGGCAAGGACACAGGGGCCCCATGATCCCCTATTGCCCAGGGGCCTCATGATCCCCTATTGCCCTGGGGCCCCATGAGTTGTCAGTCTGCCCCTGGGCAGGCCGCTGTCCACAAACAGCCCCAGCAGCGCTGTCACCAGGGCCACCAGCCCGCAATGACAGATCTGCCACTGAGCATGGTGGTCGTCACGGTAACATGATATCATGTGTGCGCCCCACCCCTTTCAGCTCACTGTCTCTCTGGCTCCGCTCTCCTTATGTGTTAAGGGGGACTCTGACGAGCCCATTTTATGTTAAGGTGCACTCTGATGGGCACAACATAGAATGTGCCCATCAGAGTGCCCCTTAATATAAATATGCCCATCAGAGTCCCCCTTAACATAAAATGTGCCCATCAGCATGCCCCTTATTTTATGTTAGGGGCACCCTGATGGGCACATTTTATGTTAAGGGGGCACAAATGGGCACATACTGTGGAAAGGGGCTCTCTGATGGGGAATATGTTGTAAAGGGGCACTCTGATGGGCACATGTGATGGAAAGGGGCACACTGATGGGGAATATGATGTAAAGAGACACTCTGATGGGGAAATATGATAGAAAGGGGTACTTTGAATGTAAGGGGGCACTCTGATGGGAATACCTGATGTAAGGTGGCAATGTGATGGGGATACCTGATGTAAAGGGGCACTCGTATGGGGACAACTGATGTAAAGGAGCACTCTGATGGGGACAACTGATGTAAAAGGAGCACTCTGATGGGCACACCTAATGTGATAGGAACACATGATGTAAAGTTGCACTCTGATGGCGACACCTAATGTAAGGTGGCACACCCTATATGGACCTCAGCCAGAAGAAAATTGTAGTGACCGGACCTCCTTGAATTTTAATTCAATACCCCTGTTCTAGAGTAAGGTATGGGGTAAGTATTACACCTCATTCCTCCACTCCCAGACTTAACAAGCATTTTATCCTTGCAGTATATGGAAAAGGGGGCCCTACAAGGGTAACCTTTGTATAATTCACAGAGTTGGGCTTAAATAAGGCAAAAAAAACCCCCTAAGAATGCTGCAAGCCATGGCAACCAATCAGAATGCATCCTTCAGTCATCTGGCTAAAGCAAACTGAAATGTGTTAGATCAGTGATAGAGCTAAGAGCTGATGGGTAATAGACAGTACCACACCCCAAAGGGGAGCTGCTGAACATTTAGCTAACAATGATTAAGGCTAAGGTTCAAATCTATGCAGTTTGCATTTAATCCGTTCCTGCAGTGCTTTTTGTGGTGTGTTTTGCACTTTTGCACATCCATTTTTAATGTTGTTTATGCATTTTTATGCGTTTTGCATTTTATTTTTGTAAATTTTTTTGGCCAACTTGTTGCTGGGCAGATTAAAAATGCAAAACGCCTCAAGAATGCCTCAAAAACATATGCAAAGTGCAGCACTTGTGTCTTATATGCAGTTCCATTTAAGTCTTTTGGACTAAAAATGCAAACTGCTGCAGGAAAAGAATTCCCTGACCCTTTCCAAAAAACGTACCCGCAAAAAATGCATAGATGTGAACATGATCCCTAGGAAATCATGATAAATGGCATGCACTGCGTTCCTGCAAAACACAAAATTGAAGCAGAACTTTGCCCAAAAAAGGCAGTTCTGCTTTATGTCCTCCTCTTCATATCTGGCATATCATTTTTTTTGGGAGGGGGCGGATAGTTTTGATAGCAGTTCTCCCTCCCCCCTCCCTCCCCGCAGTCTTCTGGGACATGTCACAGGTCCCAGAAGACTGCAGGGCCACTCACAAAGCGCAGTGCAGCTCACACATGCACAGTGGGCAGCCGGCTGGTAAGCCAAAAGTAGCATAGTCGGCTGCCCACAGTGAGGATGCCGGTGCCAGGAACCCGAAGGCTAGTGAAGAACTAGCCCATGAGAGGACGGCGCTGGATTCCTGGACAGGTAAGTGTCCTTTTAATAAGAGTCAGCAGCTACAGTATTGGCAGCTTCTGCCTTTTAATTTTTATTAAACACAGCCAGGACCAGCAGGGTAACTGGAGACACACAAAACAGCAGCAGGCATTGTGCAGGGGGGAGACTTTGTTATATTTTGTTTCCTGTTTTTTGTGTCTTCTTTCCTGTGGCCCACCCTCAGGTGGACGTTTTTCCCAATAACATGGGTGCCGCGTCATTTACCACATGTGCAATATACTTCTGAGCTCCAGATGAAGCTCTGTACGAAACGCGTTGTTCTTGTTGTGTTACGCATTCTCTTAGATTGTAAGCTCCAAGGAGCAGGGCCCTCCTAACCCTCTTGTATTGATCTGATATTGTTGATGTATTGTCTCCCGTTATATTGTAAAGTGCTGAGCAAACTGTTGGCGCTATATAAATGTTGTATAATAATAATAATTTATGTTCACAATCTTACGGATGGTGTGAATTCTATATCTTTAAGTGATATTGTTAACCTTTTTTTTTTAATCTACATAATATCTGGAGCTAGTTATCAGCGATCTTCTCATGTTTTATAATAATATCAGTGGTGATTGAAAACATAAAGCAAATATGTAACATCTTTTTAATGATTAATCATTTTTTTTTATTATTTTCATGTTTAGCTGACAAACATTAATATTATGACTGAATGGATGTATAATCATTGTTAGCTAAAGGTAGCACCGCAAGAGTCCCTTTTTTGTATTGCATAGTATTTATGATATTTCCATTAGGCCCAATGAGGAAACAAGGAGACTGGTTAACAAAAATGGATGAAATAAAGATCCTCGTAGAGAGCTTTATTAGTTGAGCTTAAGGCATCATGCACACAGGACATTTTTGCAGCCACTTTTAGGGGCCTCGGGCTTTTTTTTTTTTACAGCTTCCACACGCCCCTCCATGTTAGCCTATGTGTCCATGTACACATAGCGTTTGATTTACTAAAGGCAAATAGACTGTGCACTCTGCAAGAGTGGTTGCTCACGACCTTAATAAATGGGCAGAAGCTCTGCTGACTTCCATCAGCCAATCATGTGCAAGCAAAAATGATGTTTTTTTATTTTCCTTGCATGTGATTGGGTATTCTTTGCAAAGTGAAGCTTCACCTCATTTACTAAGCTCTTGAGCAACTGCACTTTTAGAGTGCAACTGCACTTTGCAAAGTGCACAGTCTATTTGCCTTTAGTAAATCAATCCCATTTAGAAGCTTTTAGTCACAGAGGCATTTACAGTCAGGAAAAAAAACCCCAAGGCAAGTGCATCCAGGAGCAGCAGTGTTTTGGCAGAAAAAATGCTTGATGTATGTAAATGCGTCTAAACGCAACTTAACCCTAGGCACATTTAGTGCCTTTTAGCGCTTAATTTCAATGGGCAAAATATATTATTACTCTGGCCAATGAAATTAATTAGCACCAAAGCACTTGACACCCGTAAACATTCCTAAATGCTTCTAAAAGCGTTAAACACTTTTACAAGTGTCAGGCATTGTTTCTGGCAAGAAGTTGCCAGTCATCCGAACTAATGACCATAATTCCACAAAGTGATACTTCAGTCACCCTTTCCCCAGCCTGAAATGGCTGCTCATTTACTAAGCTCTGGAGCAGCTGCTTTTGCAAAGTGCACAGTCTGTTTGCCTTTAGTAAATCAACTCCTTTGTGTGTAGGAAATAGCTCTGCAGAGAGTCTGGTGATAAAATCAAGGAGTACTAAAGCTGTTTCTTGCTACAGGACAGGGGCTGACTGACCATTTGAAAACTCGGGCACTGCCTGAGGGCCCGGGGTCAGTAGGGGGCCCCATGAGATGCCCCTGGTACCTTTTTCATAAGCTTTTTTGAGTTTGGGCAAGGACACAGGGGCCCCATGATCCCCTATTGTCCGGGGGTCCCATGAGTTTTCAGTCCGCCCCTGCTACAGGAACAACATAAAACATACCATATGCTTTAATGGACTTGATTATTTTGATACCCTATTTATATGAACTTTTTGTATAATAATGTACATATAATATGTTCAATTTAATTATGTTTTGTGATGGAACCTGATAAGGAGACAATAATTTCATAGAATCACGAAGACCTCTGCACACCTAATCATTTGCCAGATGTGGTCCTTATCTCTTCCATGAATCTCTCAATCTTCCTCCTGTGACATGAGTTCTATGAACTAACTGAAGTTTAGGTATGTTTGGCCAATATTAGGGACTGTCCCTCCCCACACAGACAGTAAGAAATGTCTGTCTCCTAAGAAAACTGTTAGTACCTCCAGCTAAATGGCAGTTTTCTTAAGAAAAATCAGGCTACCGAGTCATATTATGAGAGTCTTGAATTTCAGCTGAAACCACACGATCTAAAGATGGCCATAGATCTATAACTAAAGGAAATTTGTATGAATGAAACTTTCCATTTATTTTGTTTATTTTTGTCTTATCTTGCGTATTTCTGCAGTTTTGTATTTTTCCTGATAACTCATACATTTGAGGGGGGGGGGGGGGTTATAGGGGAGGGGTTATATGGGGTTGTATGGTTATATGGTTTAGGAGATTATTCTTTGGTTATAAATATTCTTCTTTCCCCGTCTTTAAATCATGCCCTGCAGATGGCCATAAGCATTCATTGTAATCAGAACACATGTTGGTGCTGGTATTTGGAATTCAATTTTTTATGTATTTATTGTTGCAACTGAGAGTTGTGTTGTTGATATATTACTGCATATTGGACATTTTCTGTAGAAAATGTCAGAAAAAAAGGTAATACTACTTTAGGAAATATGGTTGCTGTAATGCAGGGGTCTCCAGACTTTCTAAACAAAGGTCCAGTTTACTGTCCTTCAAACTTCAGGGGGACCAGAGTGGGACTGGGAGTAGCAAAATGTCCTGGCATTAGTGGGAGATAACAATTCCCCATCATTGGTATTGGGGGGAGTAATACTGTCCCATCTTTGATATCAGTGGGAACAATGCCCATCACTGGTGTTGGTGGGAGGAATAGTGTTCCATCATTGGTGCCAGTGGCAGGAAGCATACCCCACTATTGCTGACAATGGGGGAAATAATGTCTCAAGGGTTGGATAAAAGCAAGCAAAGGGCCGCAGTTTGGAGACCACTGCTGTAATGTTATGCTATAAAGTTTAGGGTTCATGTAGTACTATCCCCTTAGGAGTCGCTGAGTTATTTTTGGGCTCCGTGTCGCTCTGGACCCCACACTGAAAGCCCAACTCCTGCTGACACCACCGTACATTTCTGGCCAGAGTAAACTCTCTCAATAGTTTATGTGGACTTTCAGCATTCATTGTTTGTAACACTTTCCTGTTTACAGTATTTTATTACTAACCCTAATCAAACCTTGATTTAGCTATTATTTTCTTTATTTTTAATTTTTTTTCCCCACACATTTGTTTAGCTACATGTTTCTTCCCTGGCAAGGAGAGAGAGATACAATGTATCTTTCTCTCCATTCAGAGGAGAAACCCCCCCCCCCCCCCCCAGGGGCAGGCTGCACAGTGACTGGTTACTGTAATAGCCAATTGGAACCAGTAATAGTGAATAAAACAAAACAAAACACTAGATATACCCCAATTTGTTTGTAAAATATGAAAGAGGATGTTATGACGAGTAAATAGATCATTAACATGCCACACTTTAAAACTGCTCACGCTTGTGGAATGGCGACAAACTATGGTACTTCAAAATCTTCATAGGCAACAATTTAAACATTTTTACAGGTTACCTGTTTGGAGTTATAAAAGAGGTCTATCAGTAGAATTATTGCTCTCGTTCTAACGTTGGCGGCGATACCTCACGTGTGTGCTGAATCCACCATTTGCATATGCGTGCACGGTTTACGTATGTGTTCGCTTCCGTGTGCAAGCGGGATGGGAGCGCTTTAAAAATTGCCGTTTATTTCAGTGAATGGCCAGCTTTCACATGAAAGCGGTCTTAGCAGCTCTTGAGCTGCTGGATCGATTTGCATTGCGATGGAAGGGGACTCCCCCCCCCCTTCCGCCGCTCGCCAGTGTTTCTTGGGCTTACTGTTAATGCCGGCCAGCCTGAGAAATGATCTGACGCAGCAGCCTCCTTATGATGGCGGCAATGAATGACTCTATGGTCTTTGATCGCCTCTATCATGATGGAGGACCAGAGCGACATCATGATGTTACATCCAGTCTGTGGTGGAAGTAAACTTTCTTCTTTTATAAAGCAAAAGTTCGAAAAAAAATATTTTTCCTTTATCTTTTAAAGGTAAAGAAGAGGTTTGGGGTCTTTTTGACCCCAAATTTCTTCTTAAAGAAGACCTGTCATGTATATATGTATATTTCTATTACAAGGTATGTTTACATTCCTTGTAATGGGAATAACAGTGATCAAAGAAAAATTAAAAGAACAATGTAAAAAAATAAAATAAACTAGATGATACTTTTTAACTTAGTGGCTCAGATTTCAAAGTCCCATGCCATGTCTTTTAGTATTCTCAAACTAAAGATAGCCGTTGTGTTAGAAAATTTTCATTTTTGGAACATCAGTTCCATTTCCTATCATTATTGGGGTTAATTTTAGAGTTCAGTGATGACAAATTTCAAAGGAGCAAAATGGGGATTTTTTTCCTCAAATTAATTCTTCATAGTGTATATGGTTTTTGTTTGGGAAATTACATTCATTCCAAGTTTGAATGTTAAAAGTAAACAAACTTTTGAAGTATTTTTAATTGACATTCTTCAAGTCTATGTTGGCATTATTGAATTTACTGATGAGATTTTTTTGAATGAATGTTCAAAAATCTACCAGTGTGGGCCAACTTAACGCACCAAATGCTGTCCAACAAAGATCAATGCAAGGCTGTGTCATGTCCTCCATCATATAACAGTGAGTCTCATATGAGAGTCATGGAGTGACAGGAAATTCTAAAGCAGAATATCAGGGGATCTGGGATCTGGCTGTGATCTAACACTCAAAATTTTAATCTCAGTCATGCAGAGTGATAATGATTCATTACACATGAGTTAAAGAATGTGCAATCCCACCATTTCCTATTCCTGATATGTGCCTGCTGTACCATGTACTTGTATGAAATAGTATGCTGTTCTCTTTGTATTGTGCCATTTGCGTGGAATCCCTGGTGTCCCTACCAGTCCCGCTGCTTTCCTTTTAAAAATCTGACCACACTAAGCAGGAGAGTAAAGCGTGGTCAGTTCTCTAGCTATGCTTGTGGGAAGGTATAGAGTGGTGCGGCAGCAGTAAAGACACAGACTCCGGTTGCAATAGAACTTGGAACTTGTATTGAAGAGAATGTCAAACTACAAACACCCCAGTGGGAGAGCACCACTTTGGGAAAACACTCACAGTTCAGCCCAAAGGCGGAGATGCAGTGGACAGGGATGCACCGATAGCGGCTGTTTCAGAGGGTGAAGTGGCTGGTCCTAACAGGTTAGGCTTTCTTGAGGATAGCGAATCCCTAGCCTGTCACTGCTTTTCAGGAACCTTTCCCTGCCACTAGTCACTCTCCCTGTCAGACTGGGTCTTTCTACCTACTCTACCCACTTCACAAATGCTCACCAAAACCCATGGGTAGGGACTTATAAAGACCTTGTTGAGCCAAGCTGGCCACCTGGTGTCACAAGGATGCAGCATAGCCAACTGGCACGCACCAAAGAGAAGCCAATTTTCCTCAGATTTCCGCTCCAGGCTGCGGTAGCACTTGTTTGAATGCCCCTACAGCAGAGTAAACAGACTGCACCTGCCTATACGCTGAAAGCCTACAGTCCTTCAATGACCAGACTTGTCCTCACACCCTCCCCCTGTACAGCCTTTCACTGGGAAGATTACTGTGCTGCTGTTTCTCCTACCCCAGCTCTTATGCAGCAGAGAACAGAGGGAATGTGATTACTTATAAAACAAAAGGGAACAAACAGTATTTATAATGCTTTTTTTTTAATCTATACACAAATGCTTTGCCTTTCATTTCTATTTTAAACTGAATGGGTTGTTTTACTATGTAAGGCAGCGGTTCTCAACCTGGGGGTCGCGACCCCTTTGGGGGTCGAACGACCATTTCACAGGGGTCGCCTAAGACCATCGGAAAACACATATTTCCGATGGTCTTAGGAACCGAGACACCGCTCCTCTGTCTCAGGCGATCTGTGGGCGGCATGATATGCTGCCCCTGTAACCTGGCCACACCTCCGGGATCACTCAACAGCTCCGCCTCCTCGCCACTGATTGGGCACCGGAACTGTAGCTCAGGAGAGGCACACAGGCGGCCAATCACCGGCGAGGAGGTGGAGCTTGGAGAGGAGGAGCCGAGCGGCAGCGCGCGGAGATCGAAGAAGATCGAGGGAGCTGCAGGAGCGAGTGAAGAGAGAGGCCAGAGAAGGAAGACAGCTGACAGGTAAGTGCAAATTTTGCTGCTGCAGCCAGGTATGCAGGCTGTAGATGGCAGAGGGAGAGAGCGAGCCCAGGCTGGAGCAGGAGTCAGCAAGGTAAGTATCATTGGTGTCAGTGGAAGGGATAGTGCTCCATCATTTGTGTCACTAATACCAACGATGGGGCACTATTCCTCCCCCCACTGACACCAACGATGGGGCACTATTCCTCCCCCCACTGACACCAACGATGGGGCACTATTCCTCCCACTGACACCAATGATGGGGCACTATTCCTCCCCCCACTGACACCAACGATGGGGCACTATTCCTCCCCCCACTGACACCAACGATGGGGCACTATTCCTCCCTCTGACACCAATGATGGGGCACTATTCCTCCCACTGACACCAATGATGGGGCACTATTCCTCCCACTGATACCAATGATGGGGCACTATTCCTCCCACTGACACCAATGATGGGGCACTATTCCTCCCACTGACACCAAGAATGGGGCACTATTCCTCCCACTGACACCCACGATGGGGCACTATTCCTCCCACTGACACCCACGATGGGGCACTATTCCTCCCACTGACACCAATGATTGGGCACTATTCCTCCCACTGACGCCAATGATTGGGCACTATTCCTCTCACTGACGCCAATGATTGGGCACTATTCCTCCCACTGATGCCAATGATTGTGCACTATTCCTCCCACTGACGCCAATGATGGGGCACTATTCCTCCCACTGACGCCAATGATTGGGCACTATTCCTCCCACTGATACCAATGATGGGATACTATTCCTCCCACTGATACCAATGATGGGATACTATTCCTCCCACTGACACCAATGATGGGGCACTATTCCTCCCACTGACGCCAATGATTGTACACTATTCCTCCCACTGATGTCAATGATGGGGCACTATTCCCCCCACTGACGCCAATGATGGGGCACTATTCCTCCCACTGACACCAATGATGGGGCACTATTCCTCCCACTGACACCAATGATGGGGCACTATTCCTCCCACTGATACCAATGATGGGACACTATTCCTCCCACTAATGCCAATGATGGGACACTATTCCTCCCACTAATGCCAATGATGGGGCACTATTCCTCCCACTGATACCAATGATGGGGCACTATTCCTCCCACTGACACCAACGATGGGACACTATTCCTCCCACTGACACCAACGATGGGGCACTATTCATCCCACTGATACCAACGATGGGGCACTATTCCTCCCACTGACATCAGTGATGGGGCGCTAGTCCTCCCACTGCAAAATTACAGTTATGAAGTAGCAACGAAAATAATTTTATGGTTGGGGGTCACCACAACATGAGGAACTGTATTAAGGGGTCGCGGCATTAAAAAGGTTGAGAACCACTGATGTAAGGGTTTACAAAAATGTTAAGTGCTGGAAATGGATGGCTTTATGTTAAAATGGTCATGCCTTGAACTCAGTCTAGTTGAAATGCTGTTGCATGATCTGAAGCTGGGTGTTTAAGTTGTCTTTACAGTATAGATGTGTTGAAACCACATGAGTCTTAACCATTGATTATTTTATCCAAAATAATAAAAAAAAAATACTTATCCTCCCCCCAGCAATGAAACCTCTTCATGTTTGCTCCAAATCTACACCACCCCAACAGCCAACTGCTAAAACACAATGAGGTCAATTCATTCAAGAGATAAATACCACATGAATTTTTGAGTTAAAATAACGAATGCGGTATTTATCTCAAAAGTAGTAAATTCATTTTAAAAAAATGCGTTATTTACTGAATGCATGAAATATTTATGTTTTGTGATCTTTAGCACTTACATTTTGCGAGGTTTTTTTCACAATTTTTGCAGGCTGACATTACACCAGAAGGCACACAGCAATATTGTGAAACTATGAAAACATTCTAGTGTCATCTCCCTCTGGTGAAATGTTACAATTTATTTACATTCCTGAGCTCAGAGGAGAACATTTTCACATTGATACATTGTATACTTTTCACTTTCTGGCCAGTGCAGAATTCCTCTAATTGTTATTTTGTACATTTCTAAAATACCGCCAGCAAACACCAGGTGACAAGTAACGAATGTGTGTTTCTAATGAATAGACTTTAATAATTTATCTCGTGTTTTTTACTGTTTTTATCTCATTATTTTAACAAATGTGTGGTATTTAACACATTTGATATTGTACTAAATTAACTCTTTTATTATCGTATGCAATATTCTCGAAAAAGGAGTATGCGTGACCGTCATATCAAATGCAGTAACCTTTAGTGAATTGACCCCTGAAGCTCTAAACTTAAAGTGTTACTAAACCCCAGAACCTGCATTCACTATATCTGGTCTCCCACAGTACACACAACATGGAAATACAATTCGTTTTGTAAATATAAACTGCTAAATACCTTTTCTCATCAGCAGTTAGAGCAGTCTTGTGACTTCTATCAGTGTCCAGCTGAGCACTGGTTAAAGCTTGTAGGAGGAGTTTTCATTCTGCTCTGTCCTATAAGGCTGCATGACCCCCGACCCTATGTCTGGACAGTGCTGATTGGCTCTGTGCTGATCACATGCATCCTCCTAAAGAAAAAAAACCTCTCTAGCAATACGCAACAAACAGAGCATGTGCAGAGTGACTCCTAGAGCTCTGTATTATCAGCAGATGGATTATGGACAGTAGAAGGAGGGGAGGATCAAACATGCTGTTTACACAATGCAGAGGATTAACCCCTTAGTTCCACAGTGAGTATAACAAGCATGCTTTACTGCACATACAGACTGATTTTACTGTTGTGGGTTTAGTAACACTTTAACACTAACCTAACCTCTGAACTAAATTCTAACACTGAATAACTCTGCACAAAGCAAGTATAAAGTGTATCTCTAGGCAAAACCTCTCTTTTGTTTTGGATACAGGGGAATTCCCCACACTTTGGGAGATTTCCTCTAACTTCCTGTTATGTTGTGGGGACAGGAAGTAGTGGGAAATTTCCCCCATGCTAGACATACACCATAACATAGCCTGAAACATAGCCCTCCCAGAATGTACCCCCCCCCCCCACAAGCACCCCCCAGAGGCTCGCACCCGGCGCTTTCTGTGAGTGCTATGTCCATTAGACACAGCTGATCACATGACATGGTAAAGAGCCAATCACAGCAGACTTTTGCCACATGATCAGCTGTGCCCAATCACAGCTGATCACCATGTAAATACACATGCCGGCTATCGGTTGTACTTTCCTCACGCTGTCACAGCCAATAACCAGCAACTGTGAAAGGATTCTTCTACACTAATAATCAGAGCACTGATTATCAGTGCCCTGATTATCAGTCCAGCCCCAAAAGTGCCCAACAGTGCTGCTCATCAGTGCCCAGTAGCGCAGCCCATCAGTGCCCAGCTGTGCAGCCACTCAGTGTTGCCAGTCGGTGTCCCCAGTCAGTGCCACCAGTAAGTGCCCTTCAGTGCTGCCTATTAGTGCCCATCAGTGCTGCATATCATATCAGTGCAGCCTCCTCAGTGCCTCCTCAGTGCCTCCTCATCAGTGGCCACCAGTGCTGCCTCATCAATGCAGCATATCAATGCCCATTAGTGCTGCCTATTACTGCCGCCTCTTCAGTGCATCCTATCAATGCCCATCAGTGCCAACTATTTGTGCCACCTCATCAGTGCTGCCTATCAGTGCCCATCAGTGCTCCCTATCAGTGCAGCCTCATCAATGCACATCAGTGAAAGAGAAGAATTATCTGTGTGCAAAGTTTTATAAGAAAAACAAAGAAAAAGTTTCTTTTTCAAAATCTTCGGTATTTTTTTGTTTATAGTGCAAAAAATAAAAAGCCCAGTGGTAATTAAATACCACCAAAAGAAGGCTCTATTTGTGTGAAAAAATGATAATAAATTTCATATGGGTACAGTGATGCATGACCGTGCAATTGTCATTCAAAATGCAACAGCGCTGAAAGCTGAAAATTGGCAGGAAGGGGGTGAAAGTGCCCGGTAGGCAAGTGGTTAAGGTTAATGCCAAAAAAGAGGGTTCCAGTGAGACCTAATTGTGCTGTAAAATGCAGTGAGTCTTTTTTTATTTGCACTTTTCTTTCTTGACTATGATCAGGTCTTATTATTAGAGCCATTTATGCAGAAATCAAGAATCCTAAGACTTCATCACCTTTTTTTCTGGCAGCTGTTTGTGCTTTACAATTGCTAACACAAAAGGAAAGGTGACTTTTTAAAAAAATTACACAATATAAATTGATACCAATTTGAAGTTGCACTGATCATGAGGTTTCTATAAGAAGGTTTCTGTTCCTTCAACAAAGTTTCAGAAGTTAGAAAATATATGTAAGAAATATGTGAGTTCCCAAGAGTTGATCAACAAACAACCAAAAACAACAACAAATAAATTGATTGTAGCATTGTTTTGTGCCCTACTTCCATAAATGGTAATTGCAGAAGTGTAAACCACATTAGTTACTTTTATAAAGTCGGAGGTTACCTGTCAGGGCTCATTCACATGAGCATTTAAAATGCTACATTTAGGTGCATAGTTTTATGCACATGTAAACGCCGCACTCTAGGAAGATAGTGCACTATAGGAATCATTTCAGCCATACACACAGCTGTGTCTAGCAATAAGTGTGTGCGCTGTGTTTAGTGCTGTACACAAAATGTAGGACACAAGTAAGCACTTATACAAGTACATGTGTAATGTCATTAGAACAACTGTACACGTCTAAATACAAGCATACGTTAGGCACATACACTATATTGCCAAAAGTATTGTCCCCGCCTTCCAAACCATTGAATTCAGGTGTTTTGATCACCTCCATGGCCACAGGTGTATAGAATCAAGCACCTAGGCATGCAGACTGCTTCTACAAACATTTGTGAAAGAATGGGTCGCTCTCAGGAGCTCAATGAATTCAAGTGTGGTACCGTGATAGGTTGCCACCTGTGCAATAAGTCCATCCGTGACATTTCCTTGTTACTAAATATTCCACGGTCAACTGTTAGTGGGATTATAACAAAGTGGAAGCAACTGGGAACAACAACAACTCAGCCATGAAGTGGTAGGCCACGTAAAATGACAGAGAGAGGTCAGCACATGCTGAAGCGCACAGAAGTCGCCAACTGTCTGCAGTGTCAATAGGTGAAGACCTCCAAACTTGGTGTGGCGTTCAGATTAGCACAACAACAGTGTGTAGAGAGCTTCATGGAATGGGTTTCCATGGCCGAGCAACTGCATCCAAATCTTAAATCACCAAGTTCAATGCAAAGCGTTGGATGCAGTGGTGTAAAGCACGCCACCACCTGGACTCCAGAGCAGTGGAGACATGTTTTCTGGAGTGACCAATCATGCTTCTCTGTCTGGCAATCCGATTGGACATGTCTGGGTTTGGCGGTTGCCAGGAAAACGAAACTTGCCTGACTGCATTGTGCCAAGAGGGAAGATTTTGGTGTGGGGTTGTTTTTCAGGGGTTGGGCTTGGCCCCTTAGTTCCAGTGAAGGGAACTCTTAAGGCGTCAGCATACCAAGACATTTTGGACAATGATCCCAACTTTGTGGCAACAGTTTGGGGATGGCCCCTTCCTGTTCCAACATGACTGCGCACCAGTGCACAAAGCAAGGTCCATAAAGACATGGATGAGCGAGTTTGGGGTGGAGGAACCTGACTGGCCTGCACAGAGTCCTGACCTCAACCCCATAGAACACCTTTGGGATGAATTAGAGCGGAGACTGAGAGCCAGGCCTTCTCGTCCGACATCAGATCCTGACCTCACAAATACGTTTCTGGAAGAATGGTCAAACCTTCCCATAGACACTCCTAAACCTTGTGGACAGCCTTCCCAGAAGAGTTGAAGCTGTTATAGCTGTAAAGGGCGGGGCCAACTCAATATTGAACCCTACGGACTAAGACTGGGATGCCATTAAAGTTCATGTGTGTGGAAAGGCAGGCGTCCCAATACTTTTGGCAATATAGTGTATTTTAAGCAGAATCTTCTGTTAGTACTGCCAGCAAGAACCTGTGAAAATACATATATGCCTGTGTAAATGAGCCCTTAGATTTGAAGTCCTTTTTAGCATTGGGTGGCATGGGGAAGGGCTAGAACCTGCTGGATTTTATTTGCTACAGAAACAAGAATGGAGTGCAAGTTAATTGTCATGGCGTCAATAGCTGAAAGCTCATCTTCTGCATATGAAAACAGATGTTCCTTACCACCCAAAATAACAAATTAACAATCCTACCCAGGAAATATCTGAAAGAGTAAGAAATGTAAAAGAATTGAGTAAAGTCATAGTTAAGGAAGAAAGAAGAATCAAAGGTTGGAGGTGCACTGCAACCCACTACGCCGACCTCATTCTAATATCTAGAAAAACAGTGTAATCATAGTTCCCATGTTTTCCCAAATAAATCTATTTTGTCATCGAGGACTGCTGTTAATTTCTCATATACTAACATACATGACAATTGTGCTTTGACCAGATCGAAGGGCATGGAGGGTGATTTCCAGGATCTGTCTATGGCTATCCTGGCTGCTAAAAAGATGGAGATTAGCCTTTTGGTATGTCTCCGTGCCTCTTCGATGAGTTGATTATTAAGGGCTTGCTAAGGGGATTTTTTTTAAAGTAATCTGTGTGACTGAATAGATAACATTATAAACTCTTATCCAAAATCTTTTGACTTTCAGGCATATCCACCATATGTGGTATGTGGTCCTCTCTTGTCTGCACCCCCTAAAGCAATTGGGGGAGGCCCCTGAGACATACGAGGTCACTTTCCTGGGTACCATATACCAGGGCAATATTACTTTAAAATTCAACTTTATAATAGATGTCTTTTTATAGGATTTTGAGGCTAATAGAATTAATTTATGTCATTCAGCAAGATCCAGGTCCTCAGCCAAGTCACTTTCCCCTATGCACATATAAGATAGTTTAACAGAGGTAGAGGAAAGAAGACAATATATAGCCGAAATATGTCCTGGGATCTCATTGAGATTTTTACACAAATATTCCATTGCCGTCATTGTGGTGAGATCAGTGCGCCGCCCCAGAGTTTTCAAAAAGTGGAAGATCTGAGCATATTGAATATATTCTGAGGGCAGCATGTGATATTTGTCTCTGTCGAGAGTTTTCCTCAATAAGATGCCCTGGGCATAGCAAAATTCTGCTCTTGAAGTAGAACCTTATTAGCCCATCAAGGAAAATGTTGTGGGGAGAGACCCAGGGTGAAGGTCGAGTTGTTAAAGTGTTACTAAACCCGCAACAGTAAAATCAGTCTGTATATGCAGTAAAGCATGTTTGTTATACTCACTGTGGAACTTAGGAGCTCAATACTCAGCATTGTATAAACAGGCTGTTTGATCCTGTCTTTTCTTATCCTCCCCTTCTTCTACTATCCCCAATCCATCTGCTGATAGTACAAAGCTCTAGGAGTTACTCTGCACATGCTCATAACCTAACCCTGCTTAAACTTCTCCACAACTTTATTCCTGACCTGCCTGGTGTGTTCCTTGGCCTTCATGATGCTGTTTATTTACTAATGTTCTCTTCACAGAACAGCTGTATTTATACTGAGATTAAATTAAACACAGGTGGACTCTATTTACTAATTAGGTGACTTCTGAAGGAAATCGGTTCCACCAGATTTTAGTTAGGGGTATCAGAGTAAATGGGGGCTGAATACAAATGCACGCCACACTTTTCAGATATTTATTTGTAAATAATTTTCAAAACTAGTTCTCATTTTCCTTTCACTTCACAATTATGTGCCACTCCCAATGAAATACATTTACGTTTTGGTTGTAATATGACAAATTGTGGAAAATTTCAAGGAGTATGAATACCTTTTGAAGGCACTGTAGCGGGTGAAGATCTTTCGAATAAGGGCAAAGAAAGCAACTAAATACTTATTCAGAAGAGCAGAAAGAATTAGTAAAGTTGTCACTTTAGTTTTAATGCCCGCTATGTTGATTTCTCCTGACTTCCCCATCCAAAGAATGGTGCAACCAGAGTTAAGAAGTAAGAAAAAAATCTCACCTATGGGGACACAGATATCCATGAAAATCTTACCGTAGTTCTAAGTCTTCTCACTTTATCCAAAACTTAATTTACTGTTCCAGCTCTGCTACCTTACATAACTTTTTCCAGTGTTGTTTTTATCATTTTCTTTAAAGATGAACTTCAAACAGATACAAAAGGTGCAAAATAGCTAAACTCTAATTACTAACACACCATTAAGTCCTGGTTCACACTGATGCGGTGCGGAATTCGCAGTGTTTTCTGTGCGAATTCCACACCGCATCAGAATCGCACCCTGTTCATGCAAACCTCTGCGGGTGTGTATGTTAAGCTAACAACACCCCGAAAGCGGTGTGCAAAATGCGGTGTGATGTGCAGAATCGGATCACATAGGATCAAAAAGAGTCCTGCACCTTTTTGTGCAGGTGAGCTGCGATTTGAGCCATACTTAATGTATGGCTCCAATCGTACCGCACACAAATCGCATGTGATTTGTACAGGAATGTGATGCGGTTCCTGTGTGAATCACATGCGATATACCACACCGCATATATGTGAATCCAGGCTAAATGTTTTTTTTTTAAATGCAGGCAGTACCTAAATCTAATTTGGTATCAGCCTTGTCCAGTCTTCTAGACAGTCTGTATAGCAGAGCTCAGAGTACAGAAGGGAGAAACAGCACAAGGAACCAAAACACCATAAAGTGTATCTTTTAAATGCAAGCAGTACCTACAGTGAAGGAAATAAGTATTTGATCCCCTGCTGATTTTGAATGTTTGCCCACTCACAAAGAAATGATCAGTCTAAAAATCGAATGGTCGGTGTATTGTAACACCAAGAGACAGAATAGCAACAAAAATTTCAAAAGAAATGCATGTCTAACAAATGATGCACTGATATCATGTTCATGAGGGAAATAAATATTTGGTCTCCTTCACAAAACATGACTTAGTACTTGGTGGCAAATCCCTTGTTGGCCATTACAGAGGTCAGACGTTTCTTATAGTTGGCCACCAGGTTCGCACACATCTCAGGAGGGATTTTGGCCCACTCCTCTTGGCAGATCCTCTTCAAGTCATTAAGGTTTGGTGCCAGACGTTTGGCAATTCAAACTTTCAGCTCCCTCCACAGATTTTCAATCGGATTAAGGTCTGGAGACTGGCTAGGCCACTCCAGGACCTTAATGTGCTTCTTCCTGAGCCACTCCTTTGTTGCCTTGGCTTTGAGTATTGGGTCATTATCATGCTGGAACACCCATCCACGACCCATGCCCTGGCTGAGGGAAGAAAGTTCTCACACAAGATTTGAAGGTACATTGCCCCGTCCACTGTAACACTGTAAATCTGACTTGATATCAACCTTGTGCAGTGTTCTCAATGGTCTGTACAGCAGAGCTCAGAGTACAGAAGGGAGAAGCAACACAAAGAGCCAATCAGTGGTGCTGCAATGTAAAAGAAGACATGCTGATAGGAGGAGAGAGCAGAGTGAATAGGAGATGAGCTTACCAGTCTGCTGCTTCTCTGTTCATTGACATGTTACAGGGTGGGGGTGGAGAGGAGATTATTAGTAGTATTATATTATACAGGATTTGTATAGGGCCAGCAGTGCTGTACAGTGCATGAGGGAAGACAGTACAGTTACAATACAATAAAGGAGGAATTAGAGGGCGCTGCTCATTAGAGCTTACAATCTAAAAGAGATCTGTAAGATCAGGACCCCTCCTCTTCTAGACAGTGCTGTGCTGTGCAGCAGAGCTGTGTAAATCTCAGGGCTTGATGGACATAAATACAAATCCTTTGCCAGGTAAAATAGTTGTTACATATGTGCTTAATCGGTGTACAGATATTTGCTTGGCATTCAGCTGTAAAGTTAGACTTTTGTTTTACACTGTCTCTTTCTCTTCCAGGGCTCTGACGTAAGTGCCAGAAAAGTACGAAGGAGGGAAAAAAACAGAGTGGCTGCCCAGAGAAGTCGCCGGAAACAGACGCAAAAAGCGGACAAGTTACACGAGGTAAATCTGAATGAAGAATCTATTAAATCCTCATGCATTACCATGGTATCAAATGTTCTATTATAATATAAGTAACAAGTGCATACTCACAAAAGGCTGCCTTAGCTCTGAGGAAGGGAGTGCGTCTCCCGAAATGCGTCAGCTATTCTGTTCCACAGGACCCCCGTTGCCTGGGACTGATATATTTGGCTCCATATCTGTTTTTATGGTCCTTTTGTGAGTATGAACTTGTTACTTTTTTATACTAAAGCATTTGATACCACGGTAATGCACCAGGAGAGTGTGCCCTGTTGTGTTTTCTCTTGTCAGTGCTAAGATTTCCTCATCTTCAGAGGGCTGCACCTCATCAAGTGACAGTTAACATGAGACACTGTAGAGAACAAAGATTTGAGTGCCGCTAATCTTTTGATGCATAAACTTGCATAGATTGTACGCCCCTTGAGGGTTAGGGACTGATGTGAATGTACAATATATATATGTAAAACGCTGCGTAATTTGACAGCGCTATATAAGTACCTGAAATAAATAAATAAATAAATAATGTCAGGGTGTGTGGACATGGTAGATCTATTTCTGACAATGATCCGCAGCAGTACCTGCACTGAGATTAAAAATCCGTTATCTGCAGCAGAAAGCTAGTTTCTAGGCGAATCATTCTGTGACTGGTAGAGAGGGGAATAGTAGGATGGAATCACACTGTGTGTAATGGCTAGATTGTGTCTGCTGGAAGAGGTATGTTTGCCTGTCTAGGCTTGGAACACAGCACAAAGCCATTTATATTCTCTTTTTAGAGGCAGTGTCTACAAACCATCGAGCTCCCTCAATCTCAAAACACCCCTTTATGTCTTTTACCTGTTGTTTCTATTTATTTTTTTTAAATAAAGTGAGAAAGGGTTTGACTAGAACCTCCGCCAGGATTTTATCGCTTTAACACAAATCCGCCCAGCACCGTAACCTTTGGTTTCCTTGGTTGGGAATCTATGGCCAACAGTGACACCTCCAATAATCATTTGAAGAGAAAGCCAGCACTCAACCAGTGGACCTCAAGATTATATTGAGGTCATATTACGAGAACAATGTGCAAATATACAGAGTAAACCATAAGACACCAATGTTCCCACCATTTCCCCACCATTGGATCCCATTTCTCAGGGTGACAGAGCTTGGTGACTCCCAAAATGTTGGTTGATCTCATTATCTCAAATCTTGAGGTCCTCTGGCTGAGTGCTAGCTTTCTCCTCAAAGGATTTTATTCTGTGTCCCCTTCTCAAAGATTTTCCATCATTTCTACAAGAAGTGAGAGGGACTCTCCTGAACTTGAGGACCCCTCTTCTCACAGTTGCCATCTCAAGGAGATTTTACCTCTACCTAAGACCTCGTACTCATGGGGTGTACTACAGCGTATGCTTGTTCATGAGCTGTGTTTAGCCGCATGGGGGTGCACCGGTGCTCTATGTATGTCCATGCAGGCAATGCCATTCTTGTCAATTGGAATGCAGTGGCTGCATGGATGCGGCTGTTGTTCCCAATTCGAGAGCCGTGCTAGTGCACAGCCTCCGAATGCATATTGTCTGCATGTGGGACCGTGCGCTTGCACCTATGCGGTTGTCAGATTGGGAGCAGCGGTTGTGTTCATGCAGCTGCTGCAACCCCATTGACATGAATGGGCCTGCCTGCACAGGGAGGCATTGCCATGCGGGTAAACATGGCCTTTGCATGGGCATACGCTGTGAATGTGAATGAGGCTTAAAACTAGAAAAAAAACACGCACAGTATGTGCCTTGTAGTGTACTGCATTAGCCCTTAGCAGATGCTGGAGGGTTACAGTTCTTTGTGTTTCTGTTGGAGTCCATCGGTTTGACCTCTACACTTAGGGGTTCATTTGCTAAAGGCTAATAGACTGTGCACTTTGCAAGAGAAGTTGCTCCAGAGCTTAGTAAATGAGCAGAAGCTCTGCAGACTTCCATCATCCAATCATGTGCAAGCAAAAATGCCTCATTTACCAAACTCTGGAGCAACTGCACTTGCAGAGTGTACAGTCTATTTGCCTTTAGTAAATCACCCCCTAAGTTCCCAAGTTTGTATGCATGCTGTAACCTTTATATGGGGTTCTTGTTCTTTTTTTTTTGCATTTTTTAATATTTTCAGAGAATGTACCCGGAAGATATGAAACACACTAAGTTGGGTGGGAACACCAAAGACTCCCAAGTGGATGAGAACAGAGTCAGGAATTATTGCAGGACATCCAAAAGACTCATCCCAGAGGGTTCAACCCAGGGGCGGACTGACAACTCATGGGGCCCCCGGGCAATAGGGGATCATGGAGCCACTGTGTCCTTGCCCAAACTCAAAAAAGCCTATGAAAAAGGTACCAAGGGCATCTCATGGGGCCCCCTACTGGCCCCGAGCCCTCGGGCAGTGCCCAAGTTTCCAAATAGTCAGTCCGCCCCTAGTTTAACCTATAATTAAAGTGATATTCAAGGCAAATAAAAAAAAATAATAATAATAATAACAAACATGTCGTACTTACCTGCTCTGTGCAATGGTTTTGCACAGAACAGTCCCAATCCTCCTCTTTTTGGGCCCCCAGCCGGCGCTGCTGGTACCTCCCTCCTGCCTAGTGCCTGCAGAGCAAACAGTTTGCTTTTGGGGCACCCAAGCAGGCTCCTGATCCACTTCTCTGCATGTCCATTCACACACAGAGCTGTGGCTCATCGCCGCCCACTCTCTTTCCTCATTGGCTCACTGGCTGTGATTGGCAGCAGCCAACGAGGAGGAAGAATCCCTGGAGAGCTGAGGCTCTCATGCACATTGCTAGATTGCGACGGGGGTCAGATAAGTATTAGGGGGATGCTGCGCACAGGTTTTTTACCTTCATGCTTAGAATTCATGAAGGTAAAAAAAAAACCTTGAGCCTTTACAACCACTTTAAAGTGTTACTTTTGGATGGACTGATCCTTTAAGTTTTTTTTTTACTGGTTTCTATGAGACTTTGGAAATCATTGCTTTTGTACTTTAAAAAATAAATCAGTACTACTTTTATCAGGAGATAACAGAGTGTATAACTCTCGTTTTATGGGGGAGGGGGGTTTAATTTTCCTTTTGCGGAAGTCTGTATAGGCACACGTGCAGTATCCACTCTGCAAATCACCCACTTCTGGCGGTTTGCCCTGGTCAGTTGGGAAGTGAAGATGAAAGTAAAACTGAAAAGCAAAACCATCTATGTCCCAATAGGCTGGGTTATGAGCCGAAGCTCCAGTATTTCCCAATTCGCCTGGGACTTCCAATAGCTGTGGTGGTGCAAGTGTGCTCAGATCTGCAATCTGCAATTCTAGGAAGATTTAAAGCAGACTTGACAACATTCACAGCTGAGAGGCCAAATCTACGAAAAACATTTTATTTTGGATAGAGTGGTGAAGGTTTAGAGCCTCTGTTAGGTGTTTTTTTTTGCTGTTTGCATACAGTAGCTTGCAGTTGTCCCTTATTTGTAGGGACTGTCCCTTTTATTGACCCGCATCCTCCTAAGTTGTCTCTGAATTTAGTCTGATGCAATAATGATTAATAATTGTAATAAGGATAGAAGAGTTACAATGATCACAGTAACAGTACAGGTAAATAGTAGCAATCCGTTATATATAATGCGGCACATCTCAACTTTTTTTTCCCTGGAGAAACCCTTGAAATTACCAAATAAAAGTGAGCTAAAATGTGATATTCTCTTAGTGCAACAATCTTATAAAATTATGGAATTTGACAAAAATCAAATTAATTTGTGATGCATCAACACTGAACACATACTCATAATTTGTGTGAAAAATCAAAATTATATCTAAGTGTGTCGCGCTTCACAATATATATTAAATCAATAATAAACATATGACTTAAAATGATATAAATGTGAAAAAACCACGTGCTTCAAACAGTGCAATATCCTGTGCAACAAAATATAAATATAAAAAATATAAAAATATAAAATATAAAATATTTTAAAATATTAAAATATATTTTATATATTTTTTATATTTATGTTTTGTTGCACAGGATATTGCACTGTTTGAAGCACGTGGTTTTATCACGTTTATATCATTTTAAGTCATATGTTTATTATTGATTTAATATATATTGTGAAGCATGACACACTTAGATAAAATTTTAACCCTTGAAATTACCTTTAAAAGAAATCCCTAAGTATAACTATTCTTAAAAATTATCTCCCCCCCCCCTGCTCCTGCCTATCCTGCCTAACCTGCAAAAAAAAAAACAGATCTGTGTACATACCTATTTTTAATCAATTCCGGTAGGTTATGTGATCCTACAACTCTGTGTAAGGGAACGCTTGGGATCATGTGACTGGCACTGGACACATACAGTATAAAACACACATTCTTCTGTTTTAAATGTCACTATATGCTGAAGACTTTCCTCCAGAAATCCAGGTTGTATGGAGGATATGGCAATTTGCTCGCTGGACAATATTCACAAGCAGTTTAACTCCCCAACAAGACAAAGAAATAGAATCCAGTGTAGTTCTACTTCAACTCAACACATTACAAGGATGTTTTTCTTTTGAAGTGTAAAAGAAAATGCGGTTGATTTACTAAAACTGGAAAGTGAAATATCTAGTGCAGCTCTGCACAGAGACCAATCAGCTTCCAGTTTTTTTTTGTCAAAGCTTAACTGAACAAGCTGAAGTTACAAGCTGATTGGCTACCATGCACAGCTGCACCAGATTTTTCTCTCTCCAGTTTTAGTAAATCAACCCCAATGACTTTCCCAAACCTTACTCTGCAGAGGTGGAACACTGAAAGTAAAGCAGCATTGTGAGACTGGGAGTGTCTGGCTAACTACTGCACTATAAAAGGCTAAACAGAAGGGGGAAACAGGGGAAGAGACCAAATACACAAAAGCTAAATAATGATTGATGTTTTACTATCTTTGTTGTGTAGCATATTGCTTTACACTCTTAAATTCAGTTTAAAAGAAGCTTACTTGTGTCGGTGGGGGTTACTCTTCTTTGGTATTACTAGAAAGGAAATCAGCTGTGGGCAGCACAGTGGCTAAATGGTTAGCACTTCCGCCTGACAGTACTAGGGTCATTAGTTAAAATCCCAATGACTGCACCATCAGCCTGGAGTTTGCATATTCTCCCTGTGCCTGCGTGGGTTTCCTCCAGGTATCCGGTTTCCTCCCACACTCCAAAGACATGCTGGTAGGTCAATTGGCTCCTGTCTAAATTGGCCCTAGTATGTGTATGTATGAATGTTAGTATGGATATGTATGAATGTGAGGGGCCTTAGATTGTACACCCCTTGAGGGTTAGGGACTGATGTGAATGTATAATATATATATATAGATATAGAGATAGATATATGTAAAGTGCTGTGTAAATTGATGGCACTATATAAGTACCTATATTAAATAAATAGCTGTGTGTAAGAAATGATCTTCTCTCCCAACAAGGTCTTCATCTTTATGTTTTTCTTTTGCAGGAATATGAATGCCTGGAACAGGAAAATTCCTCTCTTAAGAGGGAGATTGGAAAACTCACGGACGAACTGAAACACTTGAGCCAAGTATTGAAGGACCATGAACAGATATGTCCATACTTACGCTGCCCGGTGAACTTTGTGACTGTGCCCAGAGTGGCAGATCCCCTATCCGGCTGCTTGCCCCGGTGACCACTACTGTTTAGAAATAACCAAGATTTTACCAACCCAACAATTGGAATCCAACAGATCCTCTTTACAGAGTTTCCTGAAGCCAAACTCCAGACAGATATAAAAGACACCAATTAATGCTCTCCGTATTTATTAATATGTCTTTGAATGTAATTTGTTTTTAATACAAGTGGTGCAACAACCTGAATTTAACTTGGTATTCACCTCCTGCTGTCTCTTCACAGCAGAGCTTGGACTGAGGGAGGGATAAAGAGCCCAGGGAGCCAGTATGTTGCAGTGGAAGGGTCATGCTGAGAGAAGGAGAGGATAGAGTGTTAGAGATACAACTTTAACAGAGTGCTGCTACTTTTTTTTTTTTTTACTGTCCAGTCACATGGTGGGATAGGGTGTAAGTGAAAGTGAAACTGCAGCAGAGAAAGATCAGGTCTCCTCCTCTACCAGGCTGTGTACATCTCCAGACTAGATGGACAGAGATACAAATAAATTTTTCAGGGCTCCTATATGTGTATTTCATCTGTGTATGTAGTTGTTTGCCTGGAGTTCTACTTTAAGTCAATTCACCAACCCAATGGGATTTACTAAGTGGCAGCTATCATGTGCCTATGAGATTAGAAGAATCAGGATGGTACCTGAAGATTCTGTGTTCCCCCGATATCTCTGGACATTTCTTACTACTACTGCCCTCTGTACATCTGGTGTTTACAATTGTTAAACCATCCTACCTGAAAATATGATTATTGTTACGTTTTTTAATGGTTTTTGTTATTAATAAATATTTTTTTTCAAAAAATCCTATAGACAAGTCTTCCATTTTATACATTTTTTTCAACTTTTAGGCATGTATGTAAGTAACTTTCAGGGAAAAAAATGGAATTGGAATGAATTAATTTGTTTTTGATAATGCGAGGAAGGTTTAGATCCTCCATTAGAGGTCTGTTGTCTGTGTCTCTATTGGGGAGATTTCTCCCTATTTCCTGTCCACAGGGACACAGGGAAAACATTTTTAGTAGAGTGGGGAAGAGTTAGAAATGCTGATGTTTTTGTTGCTGTCTGCACCTTTCTGTCTGGGTGTCACAAGTGCAGGAAGTGAGAAAAAAATCTACCTAATGAGGTCACAAGAAGATATAAAACCATAAGAAAAAATGGAAGTCTTTAAACTTCTTCCAAAATTAAAAAGGCACAGACTAGCAGAAACAGAAGTTAATTGGGTGGGTACATGTGCTAAAAAAAACATAATGATGGGAGGAGAAGAAAAAAGATGACCTCATCAGTCTGTTGCTGATCCTTCACTGTCCAATGACAGGCTTTTACACATTTTACAGTTGTCACCAAAACAGGAAGTGAGGGGAAATCTTTCAACAGGGACATTTTTTCAGTGACAATCATTCTGAGAGATTTGCGCTCACTTCCAGTTGTGTTTCTGGGACAAAAAAATGAAGAGAAATCTTTGTAATTATTAACAACTAAGTGATGGAAGTATAAAGGAAAAAAAACACACCAACTATTCCTTTTTTTTTGTAGTTTTCACCCAACACCTGTAAAGTACAGTAACCCTCAGTTTTCTTATTTTCCAATAGTTTTTATTGAATTTTTAGAAAAGTATACAGAGGTAACTTTGCAGAATATAACATAATAGAATCAATGTTGTGGTCCTCCACAAACCCTCGGAAGTTTCTTAATTTCACTTCTGGACAGTAAGATAAACTTGACAGCTGACACAAGTTCAGATTAAAAGTCTTCAGTTCCTATAGTAAGGAGACCAGGTGAAGTAAGCCCTCCTTAAATGCTGAAGAGTAGTGGTTTCTTTACCTGGAATTCTCTAAAAACACTGGACAGCTCATCTGGCTTCTACCAATCAGCCCAGACCTCCCAAAGCTACCCAGCTTCTAGCCTTTTCAGAATCTCCTGGACTCAATCCCAATTGTCTGGGTGAATGCATTCCAGAGCCTGCCTGACCCTACCAAATGGGTTCCTGTCCCTATCTGTGCATCTAACTCTGGGGCCATTTGATGATGAAGATTTTGCTATTTATACACATCTGGGGTCCTAAAAAGGCTTTGAAAACTAGACACGGACTGTCCCAAGATGGCGCCGAGATCGTAGGACAGAGGACAAATTAGCTCTATGATGACTCCCTCTAGTGAGCAGTGGTCTCCTGACACTCTGTTTACTACTGAAAGACAAGGGGAAGAGATATACTTCACTTCCTAGCACAGCTAACCTAAAAGAGTGACATCTTCACTCAAGTATAGCAGAAGTTGCACCTCACACTCTTGCCTGCATCTTCCCACTGGTGCACAGACAGCAAAGAAGCATTACAGGGTTTTAACCACTCCTTAGTCCAGGGGGCTCCAAACTTTCAAACAAAAGGGCCAGTTTACTGTCCTTCAGACTTTGAGAGGGTCTGACTGTGGGCAGTGTGAGTAGAAAATGCCCCATCATTGGTATCAGTGGAAGGAATAGTGCCCCGTTGTTTGTATCAGTGGGAGGAATAGTGCCCCATCATCGGTATCAGTGGGAAGAATAACATCCCCATCATTGGTATCAGTGGGAGGAATAGTGCCCCATCATTGGTATCAGTGGAAGAATAACGCCCCATCATTGGTATCAGTTGGAGGAATTTTGCCCCATCATTGTTATCAGTGGAAGAATAACACTCCATCATTGGTATCAGTGGAAGAAATAGTGCCCCATCATTGGTATCAGTGAGAGGAATAGTGCCCCATCATTGGTATCTGTAGAAGAATAACGCCCCATCATTGGTATAAGTGGGAGGAATAGTGCCCCATCATTGGTATCAGTGGGAAGAATAACACCTCATCATTGGTATCAGTGGGAGGAATAGTGTCCCATCATTGGTATCAGTCTGAGGAATAGTGCCCCATCATTGGTATCAGTGAGAGGAATAGTGCCCCATCATTGGTATCTGTGGAAGAATAACGCCCCATCATTGTTATCAGTGGTAGGAATAGTGCTCCATCATTGGTATCAGTGGTAGGAATAGTGCCCCATAATTGGTATCAGTTGGAGGAATATTGCCCCATCATTGGTATCAGTGGGAAGAATAACACCCCATCATTGTTATCAGTGGAAGAATAACACTCTATCATTGGTATCAGTGGGAGAAATAGTGCCCCATCATTGGTATCAGTGAGAGGATAGTGCCCCATCAGGTTTTAGTTGGAGGAATAGTACCCCATCATTGGTATCAGTGAGAGGAATAGTGCCCCCTCAGGTTTTAGTGGGAGGAATAGTGCCCCATCATTGGTATCAGTGGAAGAATAAAACTCCATCATTGGTATCAGTGAGAGGAATAGTGCCCCATCATTGGTATCAGTGGAAGAATAATGCTCCATCATTGGTATCAGTGGGAGGAATAGTGCCCTATCCTCGTGGGAGGAATAGTGCCCCATTGTTGCTATCAGGATAAAGAGTAGTGCCCTGTCATTGGCATCAATGGGGAGAATGTCAGCTGATATCAGTCATGGGAATAGTGCACATTGCTGGTGTCAGTGGGAGCAAGAGTGCCTTAAGGGCCAGAAAAAGGCAAGCAAAGGGCCACTTCCAGCCCCCCCCCCCCCCCCCGGGCCACAGTTTGGACATCACTCCCTTAATCTAATATTAAGGTGGTTGTAAACTTCACACATGAAATATGAACAAACCATATCCCCCTATAGAGTGTATTTGACTCAATTAAGAGCACTAAGTGTAATTTCTGTCTGCTGCTTTGTTCCTCTGCTATCAGCATGAATCACTTTTTTAATGACACCAGGAGAAAAATGGTGACAGGAGAGGGACCTCCAGCTGATTGACAGCCTCAACTCTGTTCCTGTGTCATGTTTGAAGGAGGATATGCCTCTTCCCTTCAGTCAGCTCTCAGAGCTTTCCTCCCTGAGCTCTGCAGAGTATAATTTCAGCTCTCCACCCCCTTTTTCTGAACTCTCAGACATTTTGTATAAATTCTGGACTTTGAACGGATGTAGAGAAAATAAGACAACAGATAAACAGGTACAACTTATGTAGGAGGATTTGTTTCATCTCTGTGTATCACCTGAGGCCAGTCACTTCACTGGTTATATGTAAGTGTTTACAACCACTTTAACATATTTTAAAGAGTTTGGCTTCAGCCACACACTAAATATAATAGTCGACACCAGACCATCACACTTATATAAGCTTGCTGGGTTCCCCATTCCGAAACCATGGGCATTGAAATGAAGCCCCACCCCCCTTTGTCGACAGCCTCCACACTTCTGGGAAGACTTTTCACAAGACTTTGGAGTCTATGGAAATTTGTGCTCAAAAATCCAAAAGCATTTGTGAGGTTGGAAGAAAAAACATGACTCATTCCAAATCATCCAGTTGATAGTTGACTAGGGATGAAGGTGGAGCTCTGTTCATGCCACACAAGTTCCTCCACATCAAACTCATCAAACCATGTCTTTATGGAGCTGTCTTTGTGTAGAGGGGCACAGTCATGCCGGAACAGAGAAGGGTCTTCCCCAAACCGTTACCACAAGTTTGGAAGTGTATCATTGTCTACAATGTCTTTGTATGTTATAGCCTTAACCTCACCCTTCACTGGAAACACCTGAACTTGAATATTTGGAGGGTTGTCCACGTCATTTCGGCCATTAAGTGTGCTTCAAGAAGCATTTCCAATAGTGAACTTTTCGCAACCTGATCATATAAAATCAGTGCAGTGCAAAGAATGGTTGTGATGGTGTGCTGCAAAGCTTGAACTTAAAGCTTGCTAAAGTCCAACACTGAGAGAACTTCCTTCATCCGTAGCGTCAGAATAGAACAAAGATCAACCGCAAAGTGGTGACATCTCAAGAACTTCCCCATTTGAATTATAAATGGCCTGGTTTTTTTCAGGTTGATGGTGATTTTATCCAAGGGAGGGGATGTAAAGAGCCCCTTCTATAGCAGCACCCAATAGCAGCATGATCCCAGGCCACAGAAGGGAACCACGACCAATCACAAACGTACAAATATAGCCATGTACATTATTCAAGTATTGCTATTCTTGTACAGAAAACCACAGCCAGGAAACACCACCACTACCCTGGAAATCAGGCTGAACTCCAGACATACCTTCAGTCTTGCAGTCTTCTCTTGGACTAAATTAGCTTTCTTTTATTTCACTGCACACTGTTTGCTCTTCACAGTGTGCATCAGAAGCTGCATCAAGTCAGATAGAGCTTGTCTCATTTCCTGGCTGGAGAACATCCAGTATCATCTAGTCTTTTCCTTCCCAGTTAAGGCTTCAGACACACTGCAGCTTAAAGAAGGTGCTCCTTCTGGAGTTTGAGCTCTCTTTCGCATTTATTTTGCTCTCTCTGTAAACTCCCCTCTATGTTAGCCTATGTGTCCATGCACACCATAGGCATTTTAGGAGTTTAGTATCAGGGAAGTTTACAGGCAGAAACAAAACCCCATCACTTGTGCGTTCAGGAGAGGAGCGTTTGAGCATAAAACATACATTAACGCTAGGTGCACAAACACGTGTTCCTGCGTTAAAGTATTCCAATGGCCAGAATTCCGGCCAATAGAATGCATTTATACCAGACCTGGGATCGCACGTTAATGCGAATGAATGCACGTTAACGCACAAGCAAACACTCAGCTTTTTACCATGTTTTTGATGCTGGAAAAACTCCTGCAGGGGAAAAACATTTTTGAACTTTACAGTGTGCATGAGGTCTAACTGTCCCTGGCCCACCTCTTATATTAATTGGATTTTGGTTCTTTCAACATCACATGTGGGCATTACCTAGTGTGTCCAAATACAGCCTGCTAGGAATACCCACTCCTCCAGACTGACACCCACCCATCAGGGTATTTTAATATTTGCATAATTCCTCTCAGAGGCATAACTAGAATCTTCAGGGCCTCAGTGGAAGAAACCATGATGGGCCCCCCTGACCCCCATCAGTCCCCACCACTACATCGGTCCTGGGCCCATTCACCTGTGCCCAGGGACCTTCCCACTGGGGCCTTTACTCTCATGGTGTGGCCGGGGGCGGACTGACCATTTGGAAACTCGGACACTGCCTGAGGGCCCGAGGTCAGTAAGGGGCCCCATGAGATGCCCCTGGTACCTTTTTCATAGGCTTTTTGAGTTTGGGCAAGGACACAGGGGCCCCATGATCCCCTATTGCCTGGGGGCCCCATGAGTTGTCAGTCCGCCCCTGGGTGTGGCCCTTTCACATGTTCTGCAGTGGGCCCCCTTCCAGCCTTAGTTGTCAACATTTAAAAAAAAAAATTCAGGGACACATTTTTTTGCTTTGTGTTGTGCAAGCAATTTTAGGTGGAGAATAACTTTTTGAGTCTCAGAAAGCACAACACAAAGCAGTACGGATGTATTATCCGAATACTCGATCACAGAGTACCATCATCGTACAATATATGAACCTCCATAACGTGAGCTAATTATAATGGGGGTGGGGCAGTGGTGTATTTTGGTTTTGTGCTGCCCTAGGCAAAACTAAAATCACCCCCCATCTAAATTTGTTACACCCCTTCCTATTTAGGATCCTTCATCTGTGAACTAAGCTCTTCCACTTTAGGCTCCACCTCTTCCTAATGGATCTCCACCCCAGGAGATGATCAGAGACTGCGGACAGGATACAGGAAAGGGTCCCACAGCCCCTCCCTTTGCATCGGAGTCCCCAGAGTCCCTGAGCATTAGGGTCCACCCCCCCCAATAAATCAGAATCCCCCTTTAAATCATGGTCTCCAGAGTCCTTCCACCTTATGCATATCAGGGTTCCCATAGCCCATCCCTTTATATCAGGGTCCCCCAGAGCTACCTCCTTTAATTAGGTTTTCCAGAGTCCTCCCTACTTACATCAGGATCCCAAAAGTCCACCCCCCCAATACATCAGGGTCAGCTCCTTTACATCATGGTCTCCAGATTCCCCCCACCTTACATCAGGGTCCCCATAGGCCCTCCCTTTACATCATGGTCCCCCTAACCCCCCTCCTTAAATCCTGGTCCCCATAGTCCCTACCACTTACATCAGGGTCCCAAGAGTCCCCCCCAATACATCAGGGTCCACCTTTACATCATGGTCTCTTGAGTCCCCCCACCCATAGACCCTCCCCATACATCAGAGTCCCCCAGAATTCCAGATCCTCCTCCTTAAATAAGAGTCCCCAGAGTTCCCCCCTTCCCTTAATCAGGGTCACAAAAGTCCCCCCAATACATCAGGGTCCACCTTTACATCAAGGTCTCCAGAGTCCCCCCACCCATAGAGCCCAATCTTTTTAATTTGGGTCCCCAAAGTTCCCCCTGCCCCCCTTACCTCAGGGTCCATTCCATCTTATTCTTCCAGGCAGCTACACAAGCTGGAAGAAGGAAGTCCTTTTTTTGCCGCCCTCCTCCTCTTCTGAATGTTGCGGCCTGGTGGCGGGGCAAGCACCTGATTGGTTGTTAGGACCGCCAATGTCCTAGCAACCAATCACATGCTTTCCCCGCCCCACTAGTGCTGACAGTTACAACACAGGGATGCGGTGTGGCAGTGGATGTCACCTGGTTCCGATGGACGGCCTGCTTGTTGGTAATGTTACAGGCAGGGTGCACTGGGGGGGGCTCAGATTGGATCACATCCGTACCAAAAAGGTTCAGGACCCTTTTTTAAATCCGCACCTGAATCGCATCGCATGGGTGTTCTCACCCATGCGATTTCTGGCAATCTCATCGTGTTTCGCAATCTGTTTTGGGGTGTCATTAATTTATCATTGACATCAGCACCAGATCGCATGAATGTAATACAATTGCAATGCAGTGCGGGAAACGCACAGGATTCGCAGCGTTTCCTGCACCGCATTGGTGTGAACCCGGGTTCACTGTCTTGAGTAAGCATTTAGATAAGGAAAACCCAGATTTCTGTTTGCAGGGGCCCAGCAGGCCATACAATAAATGGCAAAGGGCTACATGCAGCTCCTGGCCATATGCTGGGCACTATGGACTTGAAGATGAAGTGAATGGACTTGAAGCTGAAGTGACTAATAGCAGCTTTATTTCTGCTTGGACAGATTTACTTTATTTTCATTTTTTCCACTGAATTTCCTTTTAAAGAGAATTTTTAAAGATTCAATTTGGATCCGTCAAACTGAAAAAAATCAGTCTCTACCACTGAAACCTGACTAAAAGCTGAACTGCGATGCAGAATTGTTGTCACGCGTACTTTTTACAAGACACATCAGCTGTAAAATGTCCCCTCTTCCCTCAAGCAGCTTACAATCTAAAGTCCCTATTACAAATGCATGCATACATAGGCATACTAGGGCCAACTATCCTACAAACATATCTTTGGAGGGTGAGGAAACCAAGCAAGAATATGGAGAACATGCAAACTCCATGCAGGTTGTGTCATGTTGGGATTCGAACCAACGCCCCAAGGTGAAATACAGTAGAGGCTTTGAGATTGGTTAGTAATGGTGCCAAATGTACAAGTCCCTACCCCTGTTCCTGTCCTGCTAGAACACTGCTCCTTCTGCTGAGGATAAACCCTCTGCCATATTGTGCCCCACTCCATGCCATAGGCCTCCACACCACATTCCTGGCCGTTGACCTTTATATCCCAAAGAAGAAATGTCCACACCAATGAGTAGAATTGCTGCACTCTACTGATGGAATTCAGGGAACAGCATAACAGTCACATCACATCGACTTACATTCTGGAATCACTTGACAATACATAGCCAATCACATTTAGTAGACAGTCCACAGCAGTCACATGTGAAAGCATATGCATCACCTTAACCAGCCATCTCCCTATACAGTCTATTCTTCCACTATTTGATTTGCTGAAGTTTAGCTTTAATAATAGTATCTATGTGTATTGTACCTTTTTCTTTATATGGTTTGTTATACAGTCAGGTCCATAAATATTGGGACATCGACACAATTCTAACATTTTTGGCTCTATACACCACCACAATGGATTTAAAATGAAACGAACAAGATGTGCTTTAACTGCAGACTGTCAGCTTTAATTTGAGGGTATTTACATCCAAATCAGGTGAACGGTGTAGGAATTACAACAGTTTGCATATGTGCCTCCCACTTATTAAGGGACCAAAAGTAATGGGACAGAATAATAATCATAAATCAAACTTTCACTTTTTAATACTTGGTTGCAAATCCTTTGCAGTCAAGTACAGCCTGAAGTCTGGAATGCATAGACATCACCAGACGCTGGGTTTCATCCCTGGTGATGCTCTGCCAGGCCTCTACTGCAACTGTCTTCAGTTCCTGCTTGTTCTTGGGGCATTTTCCCTTCAGTTTTGTCTTCAGCAAGTGAAATGCATGCTCAATCGGATTCAGGTCAGGTGATTGACTTGGCCATTGCATAACATTCCACTTTTTTCCCTTAAAAAACTCTTTGGTTGCTTTTGCAGTATGCTTTGGGTCATTGTCCATCTGCACTGTGAAGCGTCCAATGAGTTGTGAAGCATTTGGCTGAATATGAGCAGATAATATTGCCCGAAACACTTCAGAATTCTTCCTGCTGCTTTTGTCAGCAGTCACATCATCAATAAATACAAGAGAACCAGTTCCACTGGCAGCCATACATGCCCACGCCATGACACTACCACCACCATGCTTCACTGATGAGGTGGTATGCTTAGGATCATGAGCAGTTCCTTTCCTTCTCCATACTCTCTCTTCCCATCACTCTGGTACAAGTTGATCTTGGTCTCATCTGTCCATAGGATGTTGTTCCAGAACTGTGAAGGCTTTTTTGATGTTGTTTGGCAAGCTCTAATCTGGCCTTCCTGTTTTTGAGGCTCACCAATGGTTTACATCTTGTGGTGAACCTTCTGTATTCACTCTGGTGAAGTCTTCTCTTGATTATTGACTTTGACACACATACACCTACCTCCTGGAGAGTGTTCTTGATCTGGCCAACTGTTGTGAAGGGTGTTTTCTTCACCAGGGAAAGAATTCTTCAGTCATCCACCACAGTTGTTTTCCGTGGTCTTCCAGGTCTTTTGGTGTTGTTGAGCCAACCGGTGCGTTCCTTCTTTTTAAGAATGTTCCAAACAGTTGTTTTGGCCACGCCTAATGTTTTTGCTATCTCTCTGATGGGTTTGTTTTGTTTTTTCAGCCTAACGATGGCTTGCTTCACTGATAGTGACAGCTCTTTGGATCTCATCTTGAGAGTTGACAGCAACAGATTCCAAATGCAAATAGCACACTTGAAATGAACTCTGGACCTTTTATCTGCTCATTGTAATTGGGATAATGAGGGATGTACACACACCTGGCCATGGAACGGCTGAGAAGCCAATTGTCCCATTACTTTTGGTCCCTTAATAAGTGGGAGGCACATATGCAAACTGTTGTAATTCCTACACCGTTCACCTGATTTGGATGTAAATACCCTCAAATTAAAGCTGACAGTCTTCAGTTAAAGCACATCTTGTTCCTTTCATTTCAAATCCATTGTGGTGGTGTATAGAGCCAAAAATGTTAGAATTGTGTCGATGTCCCAATATTTATGGACCTGACTGTATATACACATGGAACCGGAACCACTCATAGTTTCTTTTTGTTTGATTCCTGGCTCTGCTCAATGAATGTGCTTCTAATTTCTCCCAGTTCAACTCTACTAGTCTCCACAAAAACAACACACTCCACATGTGGCTGACTGATCTTAGTTCAACGCTCTTCAGATGGATTCTAATCCCATTCCCTGAGGAGGCCAAGTTACCCAATCAGGAGGAGACCACACACAGTTCTTGATGTTATAGTTATCTTGTATATTTTAGAACTAATGAATAATGACAGTAATGAAAGGCACTGATGCGATGCAAAATAGCAGTTGTATTTTACTAAGTATTACCAGTCCCGGGCCTGTATTACCGGAGGACGGCATCTGCTGAAGGGGTGGCAGTTGGCGGTGTGCTGGGACAGAACAACAGTGCTGCTGGCAGGAGCCCCATATTCCTAATCTGGATACCAAAGTGTTTCCTGAAGGCAGGCATTGAACCTTTTCCTGTGCTATATCCTTTCCCTAACAAGCAGAGTCCCTGTCCCTGATCTACCACTCGCTCCAAGCATGCCCGAATGACCCTAATTTATAAGGTCCCACAACAAGATGGCTGCCAAAGGTCACCAGAAATTGCAGCGTCCAATCAGACAGCTCATACTTCTGAGACACTGATCAAGTCCACTAAGGGATAATTCCCTCAGCAAATGCTACTCCATCTGAATAATGGAACAGCGCCACCCACTGGATGGAAGAAAACATGCTCTTGCCTATAGGCCCCTTGCTGTTCCTTTTACTTTCAGGACCGTCTAATTCGGTGGTCTCCATACTGTGGATTGGGGGCTGGATGCAGCACTTTGCTTGCTTTTATCTGGCCCTTGGCGCACTATATCATTCACTGACAGCAACAAAGGGGAACAATTCCTCCCAAAGACACCAATGATGGGGCACAATTCCTTCCACTAATACCAGTGATGGGGCCCAATTCCTCCCAATGACACAAGTGATAGGGCACAATTCCTCCCACTAATACAAGTGATGGGGCACAATTCCACCCACTAATACCAGTGATGGAGCACAATTCCTCCCAATGAAACCAGTGATGGGGCACAATTCCTTCCAATGAAACCAGTGATGGGGCACGATTTCTCCCAATGAAACCAGTGATGGGGCACAATTCATCCCAATGAAACCAGTGATGGGGCACAATTCCTCCCAATGAAACCAGTGATGGGGCACAATTCATCCCAATGACACCAGTGAGGGGTACAATTCCTCCCAATGAAACCAGTGATGGGGCACAATTCCTTCCAATGAAACCATTGATGGGGCACAATTCCTCCCAATGAAACCAGTGATGGGGCACAATTCATCCCAATGACACCAGTGAGGGGGCACAATTCCTCCCAATGAAACCAATGATGGGGCACAATTCCTCCCAATGACACCAACAATGGGCCCCAAACGCACCAATACTGGGGCACTATTTTTACCAGTGGCACCAATGTTGGAACACAATTCCTTCCAATGCTAGAGCACAATTCCTAGCAATGATGGGGAACAATTCCTACCAATGACACCAATGATGGACATTGTTTACTCCAACCGATGCTGGGACATATTACTAGGACAGAAGGTCAGTAAACTGGCCCTTGGATTAGAACATTTGGAGACCCCTGACCTAATTGAAAAAAGGCTGGAATAGCACAATGCCTTTGGCAACCAGACACCATGTGATCTTGGTCACAACCTAGGTTTAGGTTGCATGAGGACATGAGAAAGCTTGTGAACAGGATTTATATTTTAATGTGGTTAGCAGGAGTTACATTTTTACTCAACAGTGTGGTTTGGTAATGACAGTCCTGATTTAAACCTGCTTGAAAATACAATTATAAAATGAGGAGTCACATTATCCCTTCCCAGAAGATGACATTGCACACTGTGTGTCCTTATAGATGATGAATTCTGCAATGCAAGGAAATTAAACCATTTATAATAAAGGAAAACAGAGAAGAAGAAGTGGTCAGTTGTATCTCTCGGTCAGCAATACAATGACGGATTAGTCATAAATGATTGCAATATTAGAGGGACATAAACATGTGCTCTTTGGAAATTGAAACATTACAAAAAAAGCATATTTGTATCTACTGAGAAAATGTTCTATGTTAAATCACCTGAAAGCCTTCTCTATGTTAAAGTGTTACTAAACCCACAACAGTAAAATCAGTCTGTATATGCAGTAAAGTATGCTTGTTATACTAACTGTGGAACCTAAGGGGTTAATCCTCCACATTGTGTAAAAAGGCTGTTTGATCATTTCTCCTCTGTTCCACCACCTCTTATCTCCAGACAGAACCATAAACATGCACATGGTCAGTTTGGTGTGTATTGCTAGAGAGGTTTATTTTTTTCTTGGGAGAGTGCATGTGATCAGAACAGGGCCAATCAGCACTGTCCAGACAGAGGTCAGGGGATTTCCAGCAGAAAGAAAACTCCTCCTACAAGCTTTAGCTAGTGCTCTGCTGGACACTGACAGTCACAAGACTGCTATAACTGCTGATGACAAAAGGTATTTAGCAGATTATATTTACTAAAATAATTGCATTTCCATGTTCTGTGTACTGTGGGAGACCAGATATAGTGAATGCACGGTCCTGGGAGACCAGATATAGTGAATGCAGGGTTCGGGGAGACCAGATATAGAGAATGCAGGGTACAGGGAGACCAGATATTGTGAATGCAGGGTCCGGGGAGGCGAGATATAGTGAATGCAGGGTCCTGGGAGACCAGATATAGTGAATGCAGGGTCCTGGGAGACCAGATATAGTGAATGCAGGGTCCTGGGAGACCAGATATAGTGAATGCAGGGTCCGGGGAGACCAGATATAGTGAATGCAGGGTCCTGGGAGACCGGATATAGTGAATGCAGTGTCCTGGGAGACCAGATATAGTGAATGCAGGGTCCTGGGAGACCAGATATAGTGAATGCAGGGTCCTGGGAGACCAGATATAGTGAATGCATGGTCCTGGGAGACCAGATATAGTGAATGCAGGGTCCGGGGAGATCAGATATAGTGAATGCATGGTCCTGGGAGACCAGATATAGTGAATGCAGGGTCCGGGGAGACCGGATATAATGAATGCAGGGTCTGGGGAGACCAGATATTGTGAATGCAGGGTCCGGGGAGACCAGATATAGTGAATGCAGGGTCCTGGGTTTAGTAACACTTTAAGGTGGCTATACAATCTGATTGCACAATCTCCTTTAAATCTATCTATAGCTATGTATTGCCTGATATATAAATGGATTGTTTGGATTTGTCCTCATATTGCACACTTTTGATACGTCTGAGGGCTCATTCATACCATGGAGCAGAGTCTGCATTTTTTTGCACACAATCTGCAAGGGCACAATGAAATCAATTGTTCTCTATGTGTCTTGTTCACACCCAGGGGCAGACTGACAACTCATGGGGCCCCCGGGCAATAGGGGATCATGGGGCCCCTGTGTCCTTGGCCAAACTCAAAAAAGCCTATGAAAAAGGTACCAGGGGCATCTCATGGGGCCCCCTACTGACCCCAGGCCCTCGGGCAGTGCCCGAGTTTCCAAATGGTCAGTCCACCCCTGTTCACACAACAACACTAGTATCACGCACAGATTTTTTATGCGCAGGAATCTGAAACGTGTATAAAACTCTTTAAAGGGAACATTGAAACTGATGTCTCTGTGAGTGAAATCTGTGTGTCAGTTTCCATCGGTTTTCATGCACATATGGTGTGAATAAGCCCTGAAGGAGATTGCACAAGTGGATTGTATAGTGCACGGCCAGCTTTAATTGCTTCCCTACCACCCTGTAGCAGAACTACTGCTACAGGTTGGCAGGGCTACGCAAAATCACGTATATTTATATATGATTTTGCATTTTCGGGTAGGGGGTGCGCACGGCGCCCTACCCACGTCGCCATTGGCAGCTACAGCTGTCGATCAACTGGGTCCCACCTGGAGATTGCCCTCCGGCACCCGGCAATCGCCAAAGAACACTGACAGGGGAGAGGTCTGTATGTATACAATACATATCTCTCCCGTCAGCACCAGTATGCTGCTTTATATTGTTCTGCATAGCAGAGCAATACAAAGCAGCATGCTTATACAGTAAAGCACACACAGTACAGTTAGTAAAACAGCACTGAGTTAACCCTTTGATCACCCCAGATGTTAACCCCTTCCTGCCCAGTGTCATCAGTACAGTGCCAGTGCATGTTATTAGCAATGGATCACTGTATTAGTGTCATTGGGGATGTCAGTGGCAGTTAGTTAGTCCCCCCCCCAGTGTCAAAATGCCTGCCGCAGTCCCGGTATAAGTCGCTGATCACCACCATTACTAGTATAAAAAAAAAATACAGTATATATACCCCCATTTGTAGACACTATAACTTTCACATAAACCAATTAATTTACACGTATTGGGATTCTTTTTTTAGCAAAGAAATGGAGCAGAATACATTTTGGCCTAAATTTATGACGACGTTTGATTTTGGTATACAGTGGGGATCGAAAGTTTGGGCGCCCCAGCTAAAAATTTGTATTAATGTGCATAAAGAAGCCAAGGAAAGATGGAAAAATCTCCAAAAGGCATCAAATTACAGATTAGACATTCTTATAATATGTCAACAAAAGTTAGATTTTATTTCCATCATTTACACTTTCAAAATAACAGAAAACAAAAAAATGGCGTCTGCAAAAGTTTGGGCACCCTGCAGAGTTAATATCTTGTACTGTCCCCTTTGGCAAGTATCACACCTTGTAAACGTTTTTTGTAGCCAGCCAAGAGTCTTTCAATTCTTGTTTGAGGTATCTTTGCCCATTCTTCCTTACAAAAGTCTTCCAGTTCTTTGAGATTTCTGGGCTGTCTGTCACACACTGCTCTTTTAAGGTCTATCCATAGATTTTCAATTATGTTGAGGTCAGGAGATTGTGAAGGCCATGGCAAAACCTTCAGTTTACGCCTCTTGATGTAATCCCCCATGGATTTCGAGGTGTGTTTAGGATCATTATCCATTTGTAGAAGCCATCCTCTCTTTAACTTCAGCTTTTTCACAGATGGCATCAAGTTACCATCCAAAATTTGCTGAAATTTTATTGAATCCATTTTTCCTTCTACTCGTGAGATGTTCCCTGTGCCACTGGCTGCAACACAACCCCAAAGCATGATTGATCCAACCCCATACTTAACAGTTGGAAAGAGGTTCTTTTCATTAAATTCTGTGCCCCTTCTTCTCCAAACATACCTTTGCTCATTCCGGCCAAAAAGTTCAATTTTAACCTCATCGGTCCACAGAACTTGTTTCCAAAATGCATCAGGCTTGTCTATATGTTCATTTGCAAAGTTCAAACGATGATTTTTGTGGTGAGGACATAGAAGAGGTTTTCTTCTGATAACTCTTCCATGAAGACCATATTTGTACCAGTATCTCTTTATAGTGGAATAGTGTACCACAACTCCAGTGTCTGCCAGATCTTCCTGGAGGGATCGTGCAGTCAAACGTGGGTTTTGAATTGTTTTTCTCACAATCCTGCGAGCTGTTCTGTCTGATATTTTTCTTGGTCTTCCAGATCTTGCTTTAACTTCCACTGTTCCTGATGACTGCCATTTCTTAATTACATTCCGAACAGAGGATATTGACATCTGAAAACGCTTTGCTATCTTCTTATAGCCTTCTCCAGCTTTGTGAGTGTCAACTATTTTCAGTTTCAGTTTTCTAGACAACTGCTTAGAAGAACCCATGGTGCTGATTGTTGGGGCAAGATCAGATGAGTCTGGGCATTTAAAACCTTTGAGATTGACATCACCTGGTCTTCCCAGACGATGATTGAGAACAATCCATGACACTGGCAGGTCTCAGCTTTGCAAAGGGGGCAGTGCATGCTATAAATTCTGCAGGGTGCCCAAACTTTTGCAGATGCCATTTTTTTGTTTTCTGTTATTTTGAAAGTGTAAATGATGGAAATAAAATCTAACTTTTGTTGACATATTATAAGAATGTCTAGTCTGTAATTTGATGCCTTTTGGAGATTTTTCCATCTTTCCTTGGCTTCTTTATGCACATTAATACAAATTTTTAGCTGGGGTGCCCAAACTTTCGATCCCCACTGTATATTATACTGGATATGTTTTATAGCAAAACGTCAATAATATTGTTTTTTTTTTCAATATTGTTGATCTTTTTTTTGTTTATAACACAAAAAATAAAAAATGCAGAGGCGATCAGATACCACCAAAAGAAAGCTCCATTTGTGGGAAAAAAAGGAAATACATTTCCTTTGGGGTGCAGTGTTGTATGTCCGTGCAATTGTCAGTTAAAGTAATGTAGCGCCGTATCACAAATAATGGCCTGGTCAGGAAGGGGGGTAAATCCTCTGGAAGGCAAGTGGTTAAAAAGGCTACATCACCTTGCACATGCGGGGCAAAATGACAGTGTCTCTGGAAAGATGACCCCTTTCCCTGACTCTGCTATACCCACCTTTTTTGCAGCTCTTTGCGCCTCCACATCCGGCCATATTGTCCACACTCACAGTAGGGAGGACATGTACCCTGCTCACCTGTGACAGTCCCCAGGGCTAGCAGCCAATCGCTTGGCCTGAGCACTTTTGCATGAACAGGGGAGAGACATCACCTCTCCCCTGGGTCGTAACATATTCAACCTCAGCATTGACTGCAGAGGTGCAAGGAGTTGTGAGAAAGCACAGGTAGGTGAGTATATGGGTATATGGAGGTAGGGGATAACCTGTACTGTGACATTGCACAGCAAGGTGACAGTGTCCCCTTTAATTCTTGTCTGGGTGCCCAGCAAATGTGTAATGAAAGCCGACTGAGAGTAAAGAAAGAAGGGGCAGACCAGGGAAGAGTGATCCAAACTAAAGTGTGCAGTTGTTTATATATGAGGGGCGTTCAAGTCAGACCGGGACTTTTAATTTTACAGGTGTAAAAAGGGATACTAGCGTGGCGGTACTACACCGCTAGAGCTAAATGTGCTCTATTACTGATAGGTGGCGCACATGTTACGGGCCAGTCTAGAGACCATTAGTCAAGATGGCAGACAAGTGTTGCGTGCATGGAACAGCATGTGGTATTTATTTATTTCAGGTACTTATATGGCGCCGTCAATTTACGCATCGCTTTGCATGTATATTGTACATTCACATCAGACCATAACCCTCAAGGGGCGTACAATCCAAGATAATGAAGTTTCTTAAGAACAAAGGCGTAAAACCCGAAGATACAGTATCTACAGAAGACTTCAAGCACAGTACGGCCGTGGTGGTTCCCAGCCCATAGCAGACATTCATGTGAACATTCAGCGTGTGGAACGCCTGATCCTGGGCAATCAATGGATAACATGTCCTGAAATTGCACAAGAGATAAATCTTTCTGTGGGAGCGCTGAACACAATGATGACGAAGTGAAGCCGGCTGTCCTAGGATGGTTCAGGCATACTGGCAAATCTCTCTATGCTGAAGCTTTCCAGGCATTAGTGAAATGCTGGGATAAGTGTATCAATGTAGCAGAGGAGTATGTCAAAAAATAAATGCAGTTTCCACTCCTTGAAATTTGGTCTTTTATTATATAAACTCAAAAGTCCCAGTTTTACTTGATCGCCCCTCATGTATACACTATATTGCCAAAAGTATTGGGTCAGCCCTCCAAATCATTGGATTCAGGTGTTCCAATCACCTCCATGGCCACAGGTGTATAAAATCAAGCACCTAGGCATGCAGACTGCTTCTACAAACATTTGTGAAAGAATGGATCGCTCTCAGGAGCTCAGTGAATTCAAGCGTGGTACCGTGATAGGTTGCCACCTGTTCAATAAGTCCATTCGCAAAATTCCCTGGCTACTAAATATTCCACGGTCAACTGTTAGTGTTATCATAACAAAGTGGAAGCAACTGGGAACAACAGCAACTCAGCCACCAAGCGGTAGGCCACCTAAAATGACAGAGCGGGGTCAGTGCATGCTGAAGCACACAGCGCGCAGAAGTTGCCAACTGTCTGCAGAGTCAATAGCTAAAGACCCCCAAACTTTGTGTGGCCTTCAGATTAGCACAACAACAGTGTATAGAGAGCTTCATGGAATGGGTTTCCATGGCTGAGCAACTGCATCCAAGCCTTACATCACGAAGTGCAATGCAAAGCGTTGGATGCAGTGGTGTAAAGCACGCCACCACTGGACTCTAGAGCAGTGAAGACGTGTTCTCTGGAGTAAGTAATCATGATTCTCTGTCTGGCATACCGATGGACATGTCTGGGTTTGGCGGTTGCCAGGAGAATGGTACTTGCCTGACTGCATTGTGCCATGTGTAAAGTTGGTGGAGGGGGGATTATGGTGTGGGGTTGTTTTTTAAGGGTTGGGCTTGGCCCCTTAGTTCCAGGCCTTCTCATCCGACATCAGTGCCTGACCTCACAAATACACTTCTGGAAGACTGGTCAAACATCCCCACAGACACACTCTTCAGCCTTGTAGACATCCTTCTCAGAAGAGTTGAAGCAATTATAGCTGTGAAGGGTAGGCCAACTCAATATTGAACCCTATGGACTAAGACTAGGATGCCATTAAAGTTCATGTGCGTGTAAAGGCAGGTGTTCCAATAATTTGGCAATATAGTGTATGTATGTGTAAGGATTTGAGCGACTTTGAAAAGGGCCAAATTGTAATGGCTAAACGACTGGGTCAGAGCATCTCCAAAACTGCAGCTCTTGTAGGATGTTCCCAGTCTGCAGTGGTCAGGACTGACCAAAAGTGGTCCAAGGAAGGAAAACCAGCAAAACGGCGACAGGGTCATGGATGGCCAAGACTTATTGATCCATGTGGGAGGCAAAGGCTGGCCTGTGTAGTCCAATCTAATTGAAGAACTATTGTAGCTCAAATTGCTGAAACAGTTATTGCTTATTCCATCAGAAAGGTGTCAGAACACACAGTGCATTGCAGTTTTTTGTGTATGGGGCTACATAGTTGCATACCAGTCAGTGTGCCCACGCTGACCCGTGTCCACAGCCAAAGTGGCTACAATGGGCACATGGGCATCAGAAATGGACCACAAAGCAATGGAAGAAGGTGGCCTTGTCTGATGAATTTAAGAATGGTTTGAGGAACACAGCAATTAGTTTGTGGTGTTGATTTGGCTTCCAAATTCCAGATCTCAATCCAATCGAGCATCTGTGGGATGTGCTGGAAAAAAAGTCCAATCCATGAAGGTAGCAATTCACAATTTATAGGACTTAATTCACCAGCATCCCCCAACATTTTGGTGCTGTTACCCTTTACATCCAGCAGGACAGAGACATGTTACAGAAGGAACTCAATAAATGGCAACAGTGAGCATAAAAGAAAACTTGTTATGAGAGAAATGTGTAAGCTCCAACTACTGACTCCTAATAAAAAATATCCAATCTAAAAATATTAGAAGACTGACTTAAGCGGGGGGGAGTTACTTCTGATTTGCTTCAAGCTGCTTCTAAGTCTCTTAATAGTGCTCCTGAGTTGCTTTTACATTCACGTTGACTTGTATGGAGAGGAAAAGAAGTGTAGATGCAAACATATGATGGTGTACACAGACTGTGGTGGTTTCCATACTATAGTCAGTAAAGAACAGTATGGTAATATTCTGAACAACTGCCTTGGTGGGAGCTACAGGGATTTTTTTCAATGATGGCATTTTCTTTACATTCTTCTGCACTAAATCTGCCAGCGCTCCTTAGAGGATGAACCTGATAGACGTCTGTGGTTTTTACTTGCTCTATAACACCTGCTCAATGTGCAAATCATTGCGGTGCCATTCACTGTGAATGGCAATCGAACTCAGGCTCCTAGATTCAAGAAAAATTTGTCGAGCCCTGCTCTATGCTATGACAATCCTGGGTTCACACAGGAGCAGTGGGGAAACCGCATGCGATTTGGACAGTAATCTCACTACATTCCCGTTCAAATCGCATGCTATTCTTTGCGGTGCAATTGGCATCCATACATTTTGTATGGACACAAATCTCACTGCAAAGTATCACTACACGGTATTGGTGAGTACTCGACTGAAAATATCGGTACTCATAGTCGCCAATCAAAAAAGGGGATCAGTGCATCCTTAGTTAATAGTGTAAGCCAGGGGCGGACTGAAAACTCATGGGGCCCCCGGGCAATAGGGGATCATGGGGCCCCAGTGTCCTTGCCCAAACTCAAAAAAGCCTATGAAAAAGGTACCAGGGGCATCTCATGGGGTGCCCTACTGACCCCGGGCCCTTGGGCAGTGCCCGAGTTTCCAAATGGTCAGTCCGCCCCTGGTGTAAGCAGATAGCTTAGTCAATAGTCAAATTGAACAGTACAGCCCTATGAATAATGCACTGCAGTGCACCACAACATCTACAGTATACTAAGCATTGTGTGTTACATTGCATATTTAAAAAAAAAGGGTCATGCACAATTTTTGATCCATTGTGGTGTGTTAGCAGCCCATTCATAATGATTGAGCTGCCTTATCACAACGAGTGTTAATCCCTGCTATAATATTTTAATTGTTACTTCATCCAAAAAATGATTTTAAACTTATAGATAGCATAGAGAAGGATTAACTGGCCATGCAGTGATGTGGGATTGCTGACAGGTCCGCCAGACTGTAGGTGGCAGCATGCAATGAGCAGCAAGGTGGCCACCCGCTGTTTCTGGGACTGTCACGCTGCCTCCGTTCTTAAAGCCGTAGTAAACTGCATCCAAATAAAAAAAAAAAAAAAACCTTCCAAGGTAAAGGCATAATTATTATTATTATTATTATACAGGATTTATATAGCGCCAACAGTTTGCTCAGCGCTTTACAGTATAACTGGAGACCATACAGCAAGAATACAGTTCCTTGGAGCTTACAATCTAATGTGCAAGAATATATCGTATACTAGCACATTATGTAAAACGTACCCTAAAACGAAGTCTTCCAGTGGCTCGCTGTCACTGCTGTAGAGGCTTCCATCTTCACCCGGTCTTCCTTTCTGGGTTTGGGAGCTCCAGCCATCTGACTAGCTGAGCCGCGATGACATCACTCCCGCTCTAAAAAAACCCTGAATATCTCCTAAACGGTGCTTGTTTAGGAAATATTAAATTTACCTACAAGTAAGCATTATTAAAAGCTTATCTGCAGGTAATAATTTACTGAGTGGCTTTACTATCACTATAGGTACGAGTCGTATGTAAGTTGGATGTTTGTATTCCTGTTCCTAAAAATCCCATCACTTCTAGTCCCGGTGATAGAGGTCACCAAGATAAACAGAGAGGGTGAAGTACCCCAGTGATAGAGGTCACCAAGATAAACAGGGAGGGTGAAGTACCCCAGTGATAGAGGTCACCAAGATAAACAGGGAGGGTGAAGTACCCCAGTGATAGAGGTCACCAAGATAAACAGGGAGGGTGAAGTACCCCAGTGATAGAGGTCACCAAGATAAATAGGGAGGGTGAAGTACCCCAGTGATAGAGGTCACCAAGATAAACAGGGAGGGTGAAGTAAGAAAAACAGAGGATAAGTGAGCGCTTATGTGATAGTATATAATGTATAATAAGCAGCAGCTGTACACCCAAAAGGCACCGTATCAAACCTTCAATAGCATATATGTGAACAGGGAGGTGCAGCGCTGTATAACCAAACAAATAATAATTACACAATAGTGAACAGTGACTGTAAATTAGTAATGCCACTATATGGTGGCTCCAGGTGAAGAGAGTGAAAAACAGTCCAGTGAAGGAGTGCTCTTAAGATCCAGGGTGATCTTCAGACGTCCAATATACAGGACCATCAGGTGATAAAATATAAAGACTGCGCACTCACCAGATACGCAATCTTTATGCGCATTTGTGTAAAATTATCACTAGGCCTCCTGTATCATCATCCTGGTCTGGTCAGATCTGGTCAGCATATCCCTCATGGCCCGGTAACTGGATGGATGCAGCTGTTCCGTGGACTTGGCCGGTTCTCACCAGAACTCAAATAAATAGAAAGGGCCACATAGTGTAATATCCTCAGGTATCTTTATTGAAGGCACAGGGTAGCAGAAAATCCAACTTACAAAAAATACTGACCCAGGTATAAATCAAAGATGGCCGCCGGGGCCCCTCGTGGCGCCGGCGGTGAAGCGTCCAACCTGCTGTAGCTATCCCTGACGCGTTTCGAGCGAAGGCTCGTAGTCATAGGGGTGCAGCTTACCCTTTAGCAGTAGTAGTAGTTGCAGGGCTGAGCTCCTCAGGTACAAGCCTGGTACGGCAGACTGTGACACTCCAAAGGTAATAGAAACTGAGCAAAGTCCTTTGCAGTAGCAACAGTTAGACAAGCTCTTCAGAACACCAGCCAGTGTTCCCACGCTGACTATCAAGCCCCAGAGGGGTAGCAAGCACACAGAGCCCCCAAGATTTCTCAGTGTCTGTACTCACAAGTCCAAGGACAGAATGGCATCCTACTTTCAATCTTCCAAGCGACTTTCTCTCCAGTGATACAGTCAGTTTACTGTACGACCCGGGTCACTCTTCTAGCTTCAGGCCCTTAGGTCGCCCACCTGAGACCCGCATGGCAGCAAGTACCAGGGGAGGCAAGCCTGCCTCCAGCTTAGCTGAAGAGTGGGACCCTTGCTCTTGGTAGAGAAGCAGTGATCTCTTTGCAGAGGACTGTACATAGTTCACTTGACATTAACCGCTTCCCGACTGCCCTATAGGAGAACTACTGCTACAAGGCGGTAGGGCTGCGCAAAATCATGTATATATACGTGATTTTGCAGGTCCGGGTGAGCACGTGTGCACCAGCCTACCCATGCCGCCATTGGCAGCTGCAGCTGTCGATCACAGGGTCCCGGTCAGGGGGAGGTCTGTATGTAAACAACACTGATTTCTCCCCTGTCAGCACCAGCATTCTGCTTTGTATTGCTCTGCATAGCAGAGCAATACAAAGCAGCAAGCTTACATAGCAAAACACACACAGCACACAGTTAACCCTTAGATCACCCCTGAAGTTAACCCCTTCCTGCCCAGTGTCATTAGTACAGTGTCAGTGCTTTTTATTAGCACTGATCACTGTATTAGTGTCACTAGGGATGTCAGTGGCAGTTAGTCAGTTCCCCCCCAGTGTCAGAATGACTGCCACAGTCCCACTATAAGCCGCTGATCGCTGCCATTACTAGTATTAAAAAAAAATTCCAGTATTTATACTGCCATTTGTAAACACTATAACTTTCACGTAAACCAATTAATTTACATGTATTGGGATTTTTTTTAGCAAAGACATGTAGCAGAATACATTTTTGCCTAAATTTATGATGAAAAAACGCCCCTGACGCCCCTAGGTGCAGCTGTAAAAATGTCCAGTATGCATGGGGTGTGGAAAGCAGTAGGGACTGGAGACTACAAGGCAGCATTTGCCTTTGCACCTGCAGATCAAGGCTGGAGCTTTTTTAGCCATTTTCGAAAACCTGGTAAATTATCATTCCTTTATATTAAGTGAAAACCAATATTTCCATCTGCTGCCCACAATGAGAGCACAAACCGCCTGACAGACGACATCATGACGTAACTTGTTATTATGTGGTTTTATTTTCCTTTTTCTTTATAACTGGTATTGTCATATGTCTTTGAAAAGGTGAGAGCTGCTAAAGCTGAACTCCGGATACAAAAGCACAAATAAATGCAGCTTGGGTTGACCTTCTAGCAGTCTCCTGTCTTCACAGCAGAGCTCAGAGAGAAGGAGGGAGAAGAAGCACAATGAATTCTGCAGTGCAAGAAACCATGCGGATAGGAGGAAAGAGCAGCATGACAGAGAGACAAGCTCTTCAATCTACTGCTTCTCCATCACTGTCTAGTCGTGTGGTGGGGTGGGGAGGGGACCTGTAAGTGAAACTGAAACTGCAGCAAAGATCAACTCTTCTTCCCTGCTAGAAAGATTTGTGCTATGACCAGGGACGGACTGACAACTCATGGGGCCCCCGGGCAATAGGGGATCATGGGGCCCCTGTGTCCTTGCCCAAACTCAAAAAAGCCTATGAAAAAGGTACCAGGGGCATCTCATGGGGCCCCCTACTGCCCCCGGGCCCTCGGGCAGTGCCCAAGTTTCCAAATGGTCAGTCCGCCTCTGGCTATGACCTGTGACTGGATGGATAGAAATACAAATCCTATCAGCTAAATACATGTATGTATGTACTCTGTTGATTTGGAGTTCAAAATGACACTAAATGATATCTTTATTCTTCAAAAACAATCCATACACATCCACTACTTAGGCCTCATGCACACAGGACATTTTAGGAACGCTCCTCCACTTGGCAAAAGCGTTTTGGCAGAAAAAAACGACTGGTGCTTGTAAAAGTGTTTGGGCGTGTTTACAGTTATCAAGCGCTTGGGCGTGAATTAATTTAATTGGCCAGAATAATAATTTAACCACTTGAGCTCCAGAGGATTTACCCCCCTTAATGACCAGGCCTCTTTTTGCTACTCGGCGCTTCACTAATTCAACTGATAATTGCGCGGTCATGCAATGCTGCACCCAAACAAAATTTATGTCCTTTTTTTCACACAAATAGAGCTTTCTTTTGGTGGTATTTGATCACCTGTGCGCTTTTTATTTTTCACGCTATAAACAAAAAAAGGCCAAAAATTTTGAAGAAAAACAATATTTTTTACTTTCAGCTATAAAAAATATACAGTAAACTCAAAGTTAGTTATAAATTTAGGCCAAAATGTATTCTGCTCCATGTTTTTGGTAAAAAAAATCCCAATAAGTGTATATTGATTGCTTTGTGTGACAGTTATAGCGTCTACAAACTATGGTATAAATACTGCAATTTACGCCATTTTTCTGCTATACAGTGCTGCGCTAGTTTAACGGACAATTGCGCAGTCATGCAATACGGTACATAAATGAAATTTACATCCTTTTTTTCCCCACAAATTCAGCTTTCTTTCGGTGGTATTTGATCGCCTGTGCGGTTTTTATTTTTTGCGCTATAAAAAAAAAGGCTGACAATTTTGAGGAAAAAAAAACAATATTTTGGACTTTTTGCTATAAAACATGTCCAGTAAAAAAAAATGCAAAAATCAAATTTAGTCATAAATTTCTGCCAAAATGCATTCTGCGACATGTCTTTGCTAAAAAAAACCCAATACGTGTAAATTAATTGGTTTACGTGAAAGTTATAGCGTTTACAAATGGCGGGAAAGATACTGGAATTTTTAATTTTTATTTATACTAATAATGGCGCCGATCAGCGACATATGGCGGCAATCAGCGACATATGACGGCGACCAGCGACTTATGGCGGGACTGCGGGACTGAGGCGGACATTTTGACACTGGGGGGGAGCTGACTTGGGGTCACTGACATCCCCAGTGACACCAATACAGTGATCAGTGAAAAAAAACCACTGAAACTGTATTAATGTCACTGGGGAGGAAGGGGTTAACATTTTTAGTGTTCACTGTGTGAGGGGAGTGTTTTACTAAGGGGGCGGGGGTGTGTGCTGGACGGGGGAGGGAGGGGGGAGCTGATCGAGGGAGAGAAACTGTATTCTCCCTCTGCAGCTTGGCGGCGAACTGTCACAGAGCAGGCTGTGTGTAAACAATGCAGCCCTGCTCTGTTTCAGTGTTTACCGCTCATCGCGGGAAAACGGCCGGTAAAAACCGTCCGTGACCCAGCGGCGGGGACCCGCTGCTTACACCCGTGGGACAGGTAGGGCGGGCGCGTGCCTCGCGCGCGCCCCCTGCCTGTTTTGTAGGCACACGTTTTAAAACGTGCTTTTGCCTACGAGCGCCGCCCTGCCACCGTTTATATGCGGTGGCTGGGCGGCATGTGGTTAAGCTGGCCATTGAAATGAATTCAGGCTCAAGCACTAAATACGCCAAGCCTTAACACACGTTTAGGTGCACTTAGACGCGTCAAATGTTTTTTTCTGCCAAAACGCTGCTGCTCCTGGATGCACCGGGCCTGGAGTTTTTTTTCCTGCTGGTAAATGACCCTGCCACCAAAAGCTACAAAAAGTCTACGTGTGTATGGACACATAGGATCCCATGCAGGGGTGTTTGGAAGCAGTGAAAAAAAATGCCTGATGCTCCTAAAAGTGGCTGCAAAAACGCCCTGTGTGCATGAGGCCTTAAAGTGGAACTTTACGCAAAAGGGGAGGTCCCACTTTTCCTTCTCCCCCCTCCCCTCCCATATTTGGAATTTTTTTTGGAGGAGAAAGGAGCAGGTACCTGATATTAAAAAACAAATGAATTGCGTATGGTCATAAACATGTGCATATTACAAACATATCACAAACCAGTCCCCTAATTGGTGGCAAAGAAGAAGGTGCTCACGCTTGTGTTCACTTGTATCTAATATCTTGTTAAGTGCTCCATTGTGCTCAACAATAGTGCCCCACATGGACTGACACTCACCCTCATTCCATGACCATCTATCTCTAGAGTGGTCAGTAACGCTTTGCAGAACAATCTCAGCAAACCAATGATCCCCACATCCTTTTAGCCTATGGACGTATCCTGAGAATAGTCTGGGACATATTAGGACAATTGCCAAACAGCCCGCTATCTCCACAACTCCGTAATTAGCAGTGAAATAGATCACCATGTATGAAGAAAAGAAGGAAACATCCCATAATGTAAACCTGTATTATTACCTTTATTAGTGATGATTTAGCTAAATATACACTTACAAAAGAAGTGCCTGTAGCCCGGCACCTGGTGTACTCAGCCTTGTTGTGAACCAAAGATGGAATCCGCTGTCCTGGTCCTTCCTCGGAGCAGCGTGCATTCCATGGAGCGGATCTGACGTCGGTGGAAGTTGCTCCTTCAAACCTTCACGCATTTCGATCAAAGATTGTCTTCAGGAAGTGCAATATCCGCCATATTGGGGTACCTGATTTTGACAGGTACACGCTCCCAATGCCGGTCAGATCGAGCCCATCCTTTCCCCACAGCCTCTTGGGGCACATCACAGGTCCCAGGAGACTGCAGAACCATTCACAGGGAGCAGCTCAGCTCACAAATGCGCAGTGGGCAGCCAGCTATGAAGCCGCAAGGAGTCACAGTCAGCTGCCCACAGTTAAGATGCTGGCGCCTGGACCAGAAGACTGGCAAAAATCTGGGTTGGGTGAGGACATTACTGGATCCTGGGACAGAATGAAGATCCTCTTTAACCCCCTTGGCACTTGCGCCTCCCGGCCTTTTAAGAGATTTCAGATGCTGGGAGGTGGGGTTTCTGATCATGTGACCATGTGATTGGCTGTTACAGTGGTCACATGATCAGAAAGCTCCTGATCGCAAGTAGAGAGCTTTCTGTTAGCCGCCAGTAACTGTGCCAGGAGCCCGCATGGCGTACTCTCTCGGCACAGTTCTGTTTATCTTTAGGTACGCATACATATGGCCTCTCGGCATTAAGGCTCACCTGCTGAGAGGCTGCATATACGGGAAGGAGTTTATGGCCTTGTAATCTATTTTTCATGCAATTGTTTCTCAATTGCCCTGGTTCACACTGATGCGGTGTGGAATGCGCAGCGTTTTCAGTGCAAATTCTGCACCGCATCCTGTTTATGCAAACCGCTGCTGGTGTGTATGTTAAGTTAACAACACCCGGAAAGCGATCTGCAAAACACTGTGCGATGCACAGAATCAGATCGCATATGTGTGAATACCCATGCGATCCGATTCTAGTGCGGACCCAAAAAAGGGTCCTGCACCTTTTGGGTTCGGGTGTGGTGCAAATAGAGCCATACAAAATGTATGACTCCAATCGCACAGCTCCAATAGCACAGCACACAATGCGGTGTTGTTCCTGTGCGAATCACATGCGATATACCACACCGCATTTATGTGAACCCGGGCTTAAAGCATATTGAAGGTGTATTGGCAGCACATTCACTTTGAAAAGGGCTTCCCTAATGCAGTGTACCATAGCACATAACACAACCTTAACACATAACATGTGCCGTCACCATATGGCCACAGGACTTGCTGTACTCTAAAATCCTATTACAACCTTAGTGAACTGCATGTGATATATACTGTCCTTAAAATAATTTACTCTTAAAGAGGCCCTGTCACCAGACCATTCAATTCAACAAAAAATCTTACCATAAGATTCTATGTGCAGTTAACATATTATTTGCATGTCACTTGTAAAAGCCTCCTTTGTGTAGAAATCCAAAAGCCTTGAGACTGCTGCTGGGTGCCTCCATCCTGAATGTGATCTCAGCAGCCCCAGCAGACTCAGAGCTTTCTTTCCAGTGACAATAGTATTCCTCTTCACTCTCCTGGCTGCTACATAGAGGGCTATGAAGGGACGTGAGGGGCAGGTTGGAGGAGCTGGGCCAGCACAGAGAGTAACTAGTTAATCCCAGAAGAGGAGAGAGCTATGATGTGCAAGGCTGTGCTAGGAAACTGACTCTTCTGGACTACTCAGATTGTCTAGCAAGTTCAAAGGAACATTGCAGTAAATAAAAAAAATAGTTAATCAGATTAAAAACATTGCTTAAAAGCATATATATCAGTTGGCTTTCTTGTGCTTTCACCTGCATTTGTTTTAAGTCGAAGACAGGGTCTCTTTAAGACTCTCCAACTACTCAGTGTTGTAAATTGCAGCAGCTTGCCCAATGCAGTTTCAGTCTTGCTGCATTTAGAAAATTCTCACGTTACGAAGGGAATCCATTACTGATTTATACAAATTGTGGTCCTGTGGTTTCTGGTTCACTACAAATCTGTAGATTTGACTATTACACAGGTTTATATGTCGTATTATGCCATAATCACCTGTCAGAGCATCTTAAAAAGTCTTCTACTTTTCACTAAGGTTTCACCCTGATTATTATTAGAAGGTGAATCTAAAGTCTACCTGGATGACGACAGTTTTCCAAATTACTGCGTATCTCCTTGTTCATCCTTTGCTTGCATTTTGGCACTGAAATCATCTCTGCCAGCCTCTTTCAGCCACTCTATTGCCCTGTACACATGATAAGAAAATCGTATGAAAACTTTTATGGAACCAATGATCGAATGATTTTCTCTTCGTTGATGAGCAGGATGTTTTAACTGTTAACGATATTGTGAATGAAAAAATCTGGTTGAACAGCAGTGAAAAGTTTTGTTGTTTCACATATGATTTTCTATGCGGTGGTATGACGGTCGTAAAAAATCTACCAAGCGCTATCACGCATGAGCGAAAACAGAAGATGACTCGGATGTTTATGTCGAAGGAGTATTCGTAAACACAAACGAAAAATCCAAATGTTAAAAGTAGATTGGCCTAATGAGATGATGAAACCAGAATTCTGCATATTATATTTTATGTATCACTATTTATGTATATAGGTCATGTAATAAACAATATTATACTCATTGCTGGTAATTGTTGTGTATATCGCTCGTTCTGGCCGTAAAGGCGTGGCTACAAGGTCACATGCACACTGCATCAATTTTACTTGTATGGAAGATGTCAACACTACGTATTGCCTGACGAACAATGTTTTTAGATTGGTTAATGTGGGCCACTATTTCGACCAACGAACGAACACCTCTCAGTCGTCGGATGACCGATCAGTTGATTTTCTAATCGTGTATTCCTACCTTTAGTCTACATGCATTCACTCCAGTGTCAGATACACTTCACTGCTCTGCACCATCTTATTGATGGTGACAAAGGAAAAACATGCTAGCATTGTGTGCATTGATACCAAGAAAAAGCACCCAAAATATCTGTCAGGCTTACCCCTAATAAGGGGCTAGCTTCTGCATTCTTTACCTATAGCAGCCCCCTTTCCCATAAGGCAAGCAGGCTTACCCGTACTCAGTTGCCTGGCTATCGCGCCAGGGCAAGTGCAAAGTGAGCACAGCAAACAGGTACGTGCGGTTGGCAGACAGGCATAGTGGTTCAATGACAGTGTCAGGTAAAAGGCAGGTAAGGTTCAGATTAGTTAGGGTCAAATCCATAGTCAAAAAGCAGGAAAAGTTCAGGGAGTAGTAGATATCATATCCGAGGTCATCAATGAGGGAATCCAAGCTAGCACAAACAGGCAGCTTGCAGCACATGTAATAAACACAATATCACAAGCATGAGACTGCAGGCATGGCTGGCTTAAATCAGGTTTGGTCTCCATCCAAAGACTAGCCACATCAATTTCCTTGCACGTGGACAGACAGAGAGGGAAAATGTATCACAGCCAAAACTAGGATGCTGGAATACCACCAGCAACTGTGATGGAGCACGCTTCTGACATTATCTGCTGGAACTGAACAAGAGTACTTCATTTCCTGTGGAGTGGCACTTTGTCCTTCATTCCCTCCCAGCTGTTCACCTGTGTTACCAGCCCTACCCTGGACTGTGTTCTGAACTGTTTTCCTAAGTGATTTGAAGCTTGCCTCTCTGTTATAAAGACTATGCTAAGCAGTCACATGTTACCCTGACTGAGTCACACTGTTGTGAAAAATGCATGTTTGTACAGCTTTTATATGTTTCTGCAGCTTTCATTATTCTGCAGTGTATGTATATTCTTTTTCCATCCTGAAAATGTTTTCCATTATTGCTGCTAGCTTTGTACCTGTTTAGTAAGCCGAGTGTAGGCAGGTACAGTCTATTTTCTTCACTGTAGATGGTGAGGAAGTCAAAAGAAACCTTGCTATGCTGCATCCGGGAGACCCTGTGGCCATCTTTGATCAACCTCTTCCCCCCTGGTTGGCTCTAAGGAAGAGGTTGTGTCCTCAAAACGCGTTAGCCAGTTGGTCATCCAGGGTTCCATCGTATGGACTCAGATGTTGTTTGGATCATACACCTTGTTCAGTTTGACATGCCTGTGTTATTATGTCCATTGTGAGTATGATACCTATTTTTGTTTCTTTAATAAATTATTTTAAATGATAATGCACTAGGTCGGTGCGCCCTTTTTCTGTTTCTCCATTTGTATCCAGTGTATTCGGACCACCCCGGTCTGTTGAGGGCAGCAAGCAGTGCATATTCCAGAAAATTCCAGAACATTCCTATTGGGTCTACTGAGTCCTTTCCTAGCGCAGGAGTAAAGTGTTTGTTGTGGTGAATTGAGTCTGTGTTGACTCCAAAGATCCCATTGCATATAGAGGATTTAAAAAACATGAGTAGTTGGATCCAAGTGTGATTGGACTTTAAATATACATGGGTTGACTTGACTTTAGTAAATCATCCCCATACAAGACATGAATCATGTTCACCTGCCAGAGCTGCGGCTGAGCCTCTACTCCATGTGTTTCCTGTCCTATTTCGGTTGCATTACATTGTACACTGAGCTGCATCACATCATCTTCGAGACCCTCATAATGTGATTCAAAGTGAAAAGAACTCTGCAGCATTTTTATGACTCATTTGTTTTCGTTGAAAAATTCCTTGTGTAAAAAATATAAGATTTTGGTAATCTGCATGAGGAGTTTCCACAGAAACAAAGAGGAGTTTCAGTCTTCTAAAGTGACACTTCTGAACAATACACACATTTTACTGACATGCGAGTTCTTTATGTTTTACATCATCCACATGAGATCTTAAAGGTAACCTTTGCAGACCCATCACTGAAATCTATTTTCCTGGCTGTAATGTTGAATCTCTGGTTTAAGTGTTTTGAGCCATTGAGTTGGAACAAATACACAGATACTTACTACTAGATTTTCTACATGTTCTTCTCTATACCATTGTCTCCTTGTTGGAAGAAAAAAAAGATACTGTTTACAAAACTCAATAGCTGAAGCTGATGTTTATGCACACAACTGAATGAGTCAGAGAATTGACTCATTTTATTGTCAGACAGCTGTGTCTGAGGTATCAGTTAGACAAAGCAAGCCTTAAAGCAGACAGTAACTGCTGGGCTGTCTTTCTGTGTATGTGGTGCACTTGGAATTCTGTTTCATGTATTTAATGTTCATTTGTAAAATATATATTTATAAGTCTTTTTTTCAGCAGAAATGTGTCGGTACGCAATTCTGGCACTTTCTGAGCTGAATGCATAAACTGGCAAGGGGTGCTTTGGCATGCTGGAGGGTCCATTGATGCTGGGAGATATATTGTTGCTGGGGAGATGTAGTGTGGTTGGGGCAGTCTGTTGTTGGTGGGAAGGATCTACTGTTTCAGTTTGTTGCTGCTGGTGGGTGTATTGTAGATGGGATGGATTTATTGTTCCTGGTGGAGGATCTATTGTTTGCGGGTGGCTCTTGTGTTGCTGGGGAGTCTATTGTTGGTGGAGGGATATTTTGTTGCTGGCGTGGATCTATTGTTGCTCCGGGATCTATTATTCCTGTAAGTTGTTTATTTCTGCTGTCTGCATAAGTGTGCACACCTTCTTATAACTGGGGATGTAGCTGTGTTCAGAATTAAGCAATCGCATTCAAAATCATGTTAACTAGGAGTCAGTACACACCTGCCATCATTTAAAGTCGCATCCTACAGCAAAAGCCATAGTCCTCAGAGAGCTTCCAAAGCATCAGAGGGATCTCGATGTTAAAAGGTATGTCAGGAGAAGGGTACAAAAGAATTTCCAAGGCATTAGATATATCATGGAACACAGTGAAGACAGTCCTCATCAAGTGGAGAAAATATGGCACAACAGTGACATTACCAAGAACTGGACGTCCCTCCAAAATTGATGAAAACTGGTCTGGGAGGCTGCCAAGAGGCCTGCAGCAACATTTAAAGGATCTGCAGGAATATCTGGCAAGTACTGGCTGTGTGGTACATGTGACAACAATCTCCCGTATTCTTCATATGTCTGGGCTATGGGGTAGAGTGGCAAGATAGAAGCCTTTTCTTACAAAGAAAAACATCCAAGCCCAGATAAATTTTGCAAAAACACATCTGAAGTCTCTCAAAAGCATGTAGGAAAATGTGTTCTGGTCTGATGAAACCAAGGTTGAACTTTTTGACCATAATTCCAAAAGATATGTTTGGTGCAAAAACAACACTGCACATCACCAAAAGAACACCATACCCACAGTGAAGCATTGTGGTGGCAGCATCATGCTTTGGGGCTGTTTTTCTTCAGCTGGAACTGGGGCCTTAGTCAAGGTAGAGGGAATTATGAACAGTTCCAAATACCAGTCAATATTGGCACAAAACCTTTAGGCTTCTGCTAGAAAGTTGAACATGAAGAGGAACTTCATCTTTCAGCATGACAACGACCCAAAGCATACATCCAAATCAACAAAGGAATGGCTTCAAAAGAAGATTAAAGTTTTAAAATGGCCCAGCCAGAGCCAAGACCCGAATCTGATCGAAAATCTGTGGGGTGATCTGAAGAGGGCTGTGCACAGGAGATGTCCTCGCAATCTGACAGATTTGGAGTGTTTTTATAAGGAAGAGTGGGCAAATATTGCCAAGTCAAGATGTGCCATGCTGATAGACTCATACCCAAAAAGAGTGAGTGCTGGAATCAAATCAAAAGGTGCTTCAACAAAGTATTAGTTTCTGGGTGTGCACACTTATGCAACCATATTATTTTAGTTTTTATTTTTACTTCCCTCCACCTAAAAGATTTCAGTTTGTTGTTCAACTGAGTTGTACAGTTTATAGGTCACATTAAAGGTGGAAAAAGTTCTGAAATTATTTATCTTTGTCTAATTTTTTTACATCACAGAAACCTGACGCTTTAACAAGGGTGTGTAGACTTTTTATAACCATTGTATACAATATATGCACATATATATATATATATATATATATATATATATATATATATATATAGTACAACACTGCTGTTTTTGATATTTCTCCACTGCAAGACCCGTGAGTGCCTCTAAACCAGTTTTGGATTTATATATATACAGTATATACAGAGTGTTAAAACGAATAAACATTACAAACCCTAAAACAAAACTAACCCGAAACCATTATAGTTTCCTTTTACATTTCTCTGGAACCAGGTCAGAAAGATCTCTGCTCTTGAGTTTCCAGCAACACCCACCTTTGTGAGTTTTATTTTGAATTATGAAATTTGAGGTTGGCAGATCAAGGCTTTTCAGGTATGGTTCCATGATGGTTTTAAATAGATCCTGCTTCTCCGCCTATAAATGTTTTAAAAAAAAGGATAGAGAATGTTCACCAATCAAAGTGAATGATAGTGAAAAAAATTAAGCTCTTGGGTGTTCAAAGTGAACGTCACTTAATCTCATACACTAACATTCACTTTGCAAATGAGCATTCAATTTGTTAATAAACAGCCTCTATTTCTTTGGTACATCAATCCCATAGCCTACCAATACTCATTCAAAGCCAAAATATCAGTTTTGATTGACTGACCGTAAAAACCCAACTGAACTTACTAGTAAAATCAGCTAAATAGAATTGAAGGTACATTGAAACATGAGATGTGCAAAGTTTATATTTCTTAAAAAGCAGCCTCAGCCTAAGTACAGAAGCCTGTTCCCTGCCAGCAGGCTGTAATGAAGGACACTGGCTCTCTGTGTGGAAGCAGTGGTCTCTCTGTAGAGAAGGACCCTGGCTCTGTGTGTGGAAGCAGTGGTCTCTCTGTAGAGAAGGACCCTGGCTCTCTGTGTGGAAGCAGTGGTCTCTCTGTAGAGAAGGACCCTGGCTCTCTGTGTGGAAGCAATGGTCTCTCTGTAGAGAAGGACCCTGGCTCTCTGTGTGGAAGAAGTGGTCTCTATGTAGAGAAGGACCATGGCTCTCTGTGTGGAAGCAGTGGTCTCTCTGTAGAGAAGGACCCTGGCTCTGTGTGTGGAAGCAGTGGTCTCTGTGTAGAGAAGGACCCTGGCTCTGTGTGTGGAAGCAGTGGTCTATCTGTAGAGAAGGACCCTGGCTCTCTGTGTGGAAGCAATGGTCTCTCTGTAGAGAAGGACCCTGGCTCTCTGTGTGGAAGAAGTGGTCTCTCTGTAGAGAAGGACCATGGCTCTCTATGTGGAAGCAGTGGTCTCTGTGTAGAGTAGGACCCTGGATCTCTGTGTGGAAGCAGTGGTCTCTCTGTAGAGAAGGACCCTGGCTTTCCAGTGGAAGCAGTGGTCTCTCTGTAGAGAAGGACCCTGGCTTTCTGTGTGGAGGCAGTGGTCTCTCTGTAGAGAAGGACCCTGGCTCTCCGTGTGGAAGCAGTGGTCTCTCTGTAGAGAAGGACCCTGGCTTTCTGTGTGAAAGCAGTGGTCTCTCTGTAGAGAAGGACCTTGGCTCTCTGTGTGGAAGCAGTGGTCTCTCTGTAGAGAAGGACCCTGGCTTTCTGTGTGGAGGCAGTGGTCTCTCTGTAGTGGTCTAAGAGCCCCACTGCTGAGCCAGACCTTTAGCTCTGCAATCGGCAAAGCATATGCACCCTGTTGATTGGAGGGCTCTAGCTCTAAACCAGCAGTGGGGGTGTTGGACCTCTAAAGGGAGACTACTGCTTCCACATAGGAGCAAGGGTCCCCTCTACAGCATGCTGACAGGGAACAGACTTTTCTTTCAGGCTGTGGCTGATTTCTAAAGAAAACCAACTTTAAGGCTTTGCACACCTTTGTTCTGATGGAACGGGAATGTGTTTGCAAGCATTAAGTTATATTGTGCTTTAACAGTAACAATACTCACTGGGTAATATTACAGAAGCATATTTCTAAAACTTATGTAGGCTGAAAATCTGATATTTTCTGAATTTTACTTAACTTAGCTGAATGTACTAATGTGACGGAGGGTAGGCAGGACAGAACACCCAGAGCAGATGGAAAACGCACAAAGCTTTATAGAGACAAAAAATGACAGTCACTCAATGGGGGGATTTCAGGGAGGGTGACCTTGCCAATAGAGGGACAGCAAGGAGGGGCTAAAACACTTGTAGTCCAGTACCAAGGGCAAAGGAAAAGTCTCTGTAGCAGATTGCAATCCAACAGGGGGGGTAGGGGGTCATCACAGGAACAGTTCAGGTAAAACAGGGAAAAAAAAAAAGGCCCACGGATCCGACAGGGTACCTGGTCTCCCAGGGATACGAAAGTAGGACACAGGTACCTGTTGGGGTCCGGAATAGGCGAGTGGTCTCTCCCTTTAGGCTGGGGGTCTCAGGCAGCTGGGGGGCAATCTCCCCCTCGGCTGGGGTCTCAGGCAGCTGGCAGGCAATCTCCCCCTACACTGGGGTCTCAGGCAGCTTGCAGGCAATCTCCCTTTGAACTGGGGTCTCAGGCAGCTGGCAGGCAATCTCCCTCTGAACTGGGGTCTCAGGCAGCTGGCAGGCAATCTCCCTCTCGGCTGGGGTCTCAGGCAGCTGGCAGGCAATCTCCCCCTCGGCTGGGGTCTCAGGCAGCTGGCAGGCAATCTCCCCCTAGACTGGGGTCTCAGGCAGCTGGCAGGCAATCTCCCCCTAGACTGGGGTCTCAGGCAGCTGGCAGGCAATCTCCCCCTAGACTGGGGTCTCAGGCAGCTGGCAGGCAATCTCCCCCTCAGCTGGGGTCTCAGGCAGCTTGCAGGCAATCTCCCCCTAGACTGGGGGTCTTGGCAGAGTCTAGCCATGCGGGTCCCACCGCAGCTGGGCTCCCTCGATGGCTGCGCAGCGGAGAAGACTGACTGGGGAGCCCGGCATGAGCCTTCTTAAGCTGGTGTAGGATGCTTCCCGGTCGCCCTGGCAACCAGGGGCGGGCCATAGGCGGCATGCCTATTTGCTCGGCAATGAGGCTCGGCTTCAAAGAGCCGAGGCTGGACGAGAGACAGCAGGGGGCCAGTCATCCTGAAAGGGGGGAAGTGGCTAATGAAGTTTGGGCTAGAATACACAAACGTCAGAGGAAATTGTCTAAGAAAGTTTGGGTTGGAATGCATTATTGCAGGGGAGGAAAGGCATTAATTGAATTTGGGAACATAAAGCAGGATGACAGTGGAGGAAATACATTGATTGAATTTGGGAACATTTGGCAAGATGACAGGGGGGAATGCATTGATTGAAGTTGGGAACATTTGGCACAAGAACGTAAGGAATTAATTAAGGATGTACTTCATTTGGGCACAAGGGATTAAGTATGGGATTAAGGAAGAAATTAATAATTGGGGCTGGCAGAGCACATATATTGTGACAGCTAATGTCTAAAAACTGTATTACCCTAGGTTCACACTTATGTGAATTTCAGTGAGTTTTTTGGAAAGGGTCAGGGGCTTTTTTCCCACAGCAGACTGTGTTTTGCGTATAATAGAATTCAACAGATCCGCACCAAAAATGCATGTGTTGCGTTTTTGGCGCAGTATTTTTGACAAATATGACAGTTCTGTTCAAGTATTGGGACTTTGATGCAACCTTGATGCAACTTTACACTCTCTGGGTCTCAAGTAGCATCAAAGTAGTTCAGGAATTTTTATGTGACCATAGTCGCATGTTAGGGTTACTGGCTAGGGTTAAGGTTAAATGTTAGGATTAGAGATAGAGTTAGGGTTGAGGTCAGTGGTAATTGTTAGGGTTGAAATGCTAACCTTAACCACTTGGCTACAGGGCACTTACAGTCATGGCCGAAATTGTTGGCACCCTTGATATTTTTCCTGAAAATCAAGTATTTCACACAAAAAAGGTATTGCATTAACACATGTTTTGCTATACACATGTTTATTCCCTTTGTATGTATTGGAACAAATATAAAACAGAGGCAGAAAAGCAAATATGACATAATGTCACACAAAACCCCAAAAATGGGCTGGACAAAAGTATTGGCACCCTTAACTTAATATTTGGTTGCACACCCTTTGGAAAACATAACTGAAATCAGTCGCTTCCTATAACCATCAATAAGCTTCTGACACCTCTCACCCGGAATTTTGGACCACTCTTCCTTTGCAAACAGCTCCAGGTCTCTCTTATTGGAAGGACACCTTTTCCCAACAGCAATTTTAAGATCTCTCCACAGGTGTTCAATGGGATTTAGATCTGGGCTCATTGCTGGCCACTTCAGAACTCTCCAGCGCTTCTTTGCCATCCATTTCTGAGTGCTTTTTGACGTATGTTTGGGGTCATTGTCCTGCTGGAAGACCCAGGATCTTGGACGCAAACCCAGCTTTCTGACACTGGGCCCTACAGTGCGACCCAAAATCCTTTGGTAATCCTCAGATTTCATGATGCCTTGCACACAGTCAAGGCACCCAGTGCCAGAGGCAGCAAAACAACCCCAAAACATCATTGAACCTCCACCATATTTTACCGTAGGTACTGTGTTTTGTTCTTTGTAGGCCTCATTCCGTTTTCGGTAAACAGTAGAATGATGTGCTTTACCGAAAAGCTCTATCTTGGTCTCATCTGTCCACAAGACGTTTTCCCAGAAGGCTTTTGGCTTACTCAAGTACATTTTGGCAAACTGTAGTCTTGCTTTTTTATGTCTCTGTGTCAGCAGTGGGGTCCTCCTGGGTCTCCTGCCATAGCGTTTCATTTCATTTAAATGTCGACGGATAGTTCGCGCTGACACTGATGCTCCCTGAGCCTGCAGGACAGCTTGAATGTCTTTGGAACATGTTTGGGGCTGCTTATCCACCATCCGGACTATTCTGCGTTGCAATCTTTCATCAATTTTCCTCATCCGTCCACGACCAGGGAGATTAGCTACAGTGCCATGGGTTGCAAACTTCTTGATAATGTTGCGCACTGTGGACAAAGGCAAATCTAGTTCTCTGGAGATGGACTTGTAACCTTGAGATTGTTGATATTTTGCCACAATTTTGGTTCTCAGGTCCTCAGACAGTTCTCGTCTCCTCTTTCTGTTGTCCATGCTTAGTGTGGCACAGACAGACACACAATGCAAAGGTTAAGTGAACGTCTCTCCTTTTTATCTGCTTTCAGGTGTGATTTCTATATTGCCCACACCTGTTACTTGCCCCAGGTGAGTTTACAGGAGCATCACATGCTTGTAACATTCTTATTTATCCGCAGTTGTGAAAGGGTGCCAATACTTTTGTCCAGCCCATTTTTGGAGGTTTGTGTGACATTATGTCGAATTTGCTTTCTTTCCTCCCTTTTTTTGTTTTGTCCCAATACACACAAAGGGAATAAACATGTGTATAGCAAAACATGTGTTAATGCAATACGTTTCGTGAGAAATACATGATTTCCTGGAGAAATATCAAGGGTGCCAACAATTTCGGCCATGACTGTATACCCCCTTCCTGCCCAGGCCAATTTTCAGTTTTCAGTGCTGTCGCACTTTGAATGACAATTGCGCAGTCATGCAACACTGTACCCATATGAAATTCTTATAATTTTTTTTAGACAGATAGAGCTTTCTTTTGGTGGTATTTAATCACCTTTGGGTTTTTTATTTTTTGCTAAACAAACCAAAACAACACTGATGTGCGCTAATGAGGCTGCACTGATGGGCACTGATGAGGAGGCACTGGTAGGTGGCACTGATGATCATTGGCAGGAATCACTGGTGGGCACTGAAAGGCAGCACTCATATATGGCACAGAAAGGTGGCACTGACAGGTAGCACTGATAGGCGGCACTGACTGACACTGATAGGCGGCACTGACTGGCACTGTTAGGTGGCACTGACTGGCACTGTTAGACAGCACTGATAGGCGGCACTGACAAGCACTGATAGGCGGCACTGATGAACACTGATAAGTGGCACTGACTAGAACGGATAGGCGGCACTGACTGGCACTGATAGTTGGTACTGATTGGCAGCACTGATAGGCGGCACTGACTGACAATGATAGGTGGCACTGACTGGCACTGATAGGTGGCACTGAAAGGCAGCTCAGATGGGCACTGATATGTGGCATTGCTGTGAACTGGTAGGCACTGATATGTGGCATTGATATGGCACTGATGGGCAATGGCAGGTGGCATTGATGGGCACTGACAGGTGGCATTGATGGACACTGACAGGTGGCACTGATGGGGCTACATTGATCATCATTCCCCGGCTCGAGAGGAGAGAAATGCCATTAACCGGCACAGCTGATCACAAGACAGAGCCAACGTCATGGGCTCTTTCCATTGATTGATGATTCACTGTGTCCCAGGAACACAGCGCACCAGTGATCGCCCCGGGGATGTGCAGGCGCGGTTAGAGTAGGAGGATGTCATGTGACATCCTCCCAGAACGAGAGAACCGCCTTACACCCGTCATTACCTTATATGGCGTATAGGAGGCGGTTAATTACCTCTAACCCCAACCCTATCCTTATCCCTATCCCTAACTCTAACCCTAACCCTATCCCTAACCCTAACCCTATCCCTATCCCTATCCCTAACCCTAACCCTATCCCTATCCCTAACCCTATCCCTAACCCTATCCCTATCCCTAACTCTAACCCTATCCCTATCCCTAACCCTAACCCTAACCCTATCCCTATCCCTATCCCTAACCCTATCCCTATCCCTAACCCTATCCCTATCCCTAACCCTAACCCTATCCCTATCCCTAACCCTAACTCTAACCCTATCCCTATCCCTAACCCTAACCCTATCCCTATCCCTATCCCTAACCCTATCCCTATCCCTAACTCTAACCCTATCCCTATCCCTAACCCTATCCCTAACTATAACTCTAACCCTAACCCAAGCCATTACCTTAACATGTGACTTTGATCACAAAAAGGTTCCTGCACTACTTTGATGCTACTTGAGTGCTAAAGAGTGTTTAGTCACATCAAAGTTGCATCAAATCGCACTGCATGAACAAAACTATCATAGCAAAAAAAATACAAAACGCAGCAAAAACACGTGTTCAAAAACTGTAACCTGCATAGATGTGAACCTAGCCTTAAGCACGCAATGTTGCCTTTACTGTATTAAAAACACTCACTTCATATATACACGTTGCCTGTAAAGAAATACTTTCAGCATGGACACTGAGCATCTTTCAGCCAGAATAAATGACAAGTTGTATAAACGAGATTTCTTTTCTCTAGTAAAAAAATAACAAGAAGTATTATAAGTATAAGAACAGAAAAAAAGTACTTTTTGGTTGTCTTACTGGCATTTGAGCCCTCAGTTAAATTCCTGCCGCTTCAGAATTTTTCATGCTTATTACATACATCAGTTTACGTGAAAAATAGTAAAAAATAAAAATCACTAAGGGAATTTTTCAGCAAAAAGTTATTGAAACGCAATAGGAGAAGTGAGAGGAGTGTTGATACTAATTCGGTTCCATTGAAGCCTCTATGTTAACTCTCTAGGGACACTGAGCCATCCCACTCTGATGTAATGCAGTCAGGTCTTCATGTTGAATGGGAAATATCAATTCACTCATAGTGCAATAAAATGATCACATACTTCACATTATCGGGTACAATGGGGAATTGCCTGATTGTTGGTGCTGTCCGGTTTTAGCCAGCACTTAGTTCATTCCAGAATTTTGTTCACGAAATGCTATCTTTTTGTACTTTTTCATTATTAGATTACCGGTTTACTGTAATTCAGAGTTTTTAGAGGAGCACAAGTAAGCCTCTACTCTGCTTTTGTGAATTGACAAGCTTCTAAATGCCCATTCTGCACACAACTAAACTGAGTGTACAATCTTTTCAAAGATTTACTTTTTTATATTTATTTTCACCTGCCGATCCAACCAGTAAGTCTGTTATTTTTCAACTTTCTTTAACAGAACACGCTGGTTAACAAAAGCTGTAATTACTGGGCTGAGTCAAACCATTTACCACTGACAGGGGTGCTTATAATGATCAGCTTGTATTCATTTATGTAAAACCTGCATCGCAAAAAACCTGCGCTTGAAAAGCGTTAGCTGGACTTTGGTTTGAATTTGTTAGTGAATTCCATCTAAATTTGCTAGTGCATCTTACACTACTCTCTCCACAGGGTGACAATGCTGCTGTCCAAGGGTGGCTATGTCACACCTTCATAGGCTGTGGCCACCATTAGACAGGTGTGTTACTGCCAGGTCACCAGATGAAAATAAAGGAAAAAATCCCCCCCCAAAAAAAGGAAACTAGTGCAGGTACCACATCTAAAGACTGGTAATCTGCAATATATTACATTTGGGTTTAGATATGCTTTAAAATGGTTGTAAAGCTAGAAGGTTTTTGACCTAAATGCATTCTATGCAAATAAACCTTCTGTAGTCGGCTCTACCCCCAGCCCCCCCTTACACTTACCTGAGCCTGATCTCGATCCAGTAATGTGCATGAGAGCAATGGCTCTCTCCCTTATCATTGGCTCAAAGACAGCAGCAGGAGCCACTAGCTCCTGCTGCTGTCCATCACAATCAGTAATGAGAAATGGGCTCGGGGCAGCCCACGGTCTGTATGTGAATGGACAGAGAGTGGAGCTCAGGGGAGAGCCTGTGTTAGTGCCCCCATAGCAAGCGTCTTGCTATGGGGTACTTGCCAGGGGGGCAGAAGGGGTCTCAGGAAGAAAAGGATCAGGAATGCTCTGTGCAGTATACCATGTTCATTATTTAAATGAAAAATATCAGTCTCTAAGTAGAAGTATCCATATTGATAAGATCTACCCGTGATCAATGATTTCTGAAGACTTGGTATTCTGTCTTGATATATATGTATATTTGTATTGAGATATACCCATAACGTTGCAGGATATTGTATTTTACCAAGATATTGAGGAACTATTTTCATGATTGTGACAAACTATTGGAAGAGATATATTTTGTTATGAATTACCGTACTCAAATTTTACATACTGTATATCTGGGATGGATTTACTACAAGATTACTTTTTGATTACATTAATTTAATTACATTAATTTTAGTTGGTGTAGAGCAGGGGTCTCAAAACTTTATAAACGAAGGGCCAGTTTACTGTCCATCAGACTTTAGGTGGGCCGGACTGTGGCCAGTGGGAGAAGAAAATGTCCTGGCATCAGTGGGAGTAAACAATTCCTTAACATTGGTATTAACAGGAGATATAGTACCCCATCACTGGTATCAATGGGAGGAATAGTTTCCCATTGTTGGTGTCAGTAGGAGGAATAGTGCTCCATCATTGGTGTCAGTGGGAGGAATAGTGCCCCATCATTGGTGTCAGTAGGAGGAATAGTGCCCCATCATTGGTATCAGTGGGAGAAATAGTGCCGCATCATTGGTGTCAGTGGGAGGAATAGTACTCTATCATTGGTGTCAATGGGAGCTATAGTGCCCTATCACTAGTGTCAGTAGAAGGAATAGTGCCCTATAATTGGTGTCAGTGGGAGGAATAATGCCACATTATTGGTGTCAGTGGAAAGAATAGTACCCCCTTGTGGGCTTCAGAGGCTGGAAATGTGCCCCACTGTTGCTTATAGTGGAGGAAATAATGCCCCAAGGGCTGAATAAAAGCAACCAAAGGGCCACATCAGGCCCCTGGGCCGCAGTTTGGAGACCACTGGTGTAGAGTAATACCCAAGGTTTTCTATGATTTGAGCTTGAAAGACCAGTGTATACAGCATAAGGTCCCTTTCATTTGGGACAGATACTGTACCAATCAGCAGACGATCAGCTCACAGATCCCCTGCTGATCAGAGCAGAGTGGGTGACACTTCTGTGTCCGATCTGTTCTATGAGCAGGCAGGAGTAAAAAGACTCCGCTGTCCGTTTACACCTGACTACCCTCCAATCCGCCTAAACAAAAGAGGATGGATCCTCTTCTGTTTTTTTTTTTTATTAATGGAATGGATCAGCGGGTGTAACCAAACACAAGTCCATTTACACCCACCTGTCCATAGGAATGCATAGACCTTCTGATCAGGTCTGCCTGAAACACAGACATCAATATTGTGCCTAGCTTGATGTATTAATTTCGTATACCAATAAAAAGTATATGTATACAATTTCGTCCGGTGTGCCTTTTTGAATGTATTCCATTTGTAGGTTTTTAGTATTGTCTGTGCCCCCACTGGGGTGACTTTCTCTCACTTCCTGGCCCTATGACCCCCAGTAGAACAGGAAATCCTCCTAGTAGAACAACTATACTACTCAATTTTGTACAGAATAGCTATGCTCAGCCGAGTGAATATTGTCTAGACTTGATATAATCGTAATCATTTTTGTACTCCCTTGCTACATTTTATAAATAAAAAAATATATTGAAATAATCTTCCTAATCAGAAAGTGATAAAAACCAAACAGAGGCTGCAATCCTTTCCTTCTCTGTCCAAAACAAACAACAAATAATCTTGGCTGGACTTAGACTTTATAAAAAGGTTGTTATTTTTTGTTACCTTAATATAGTTTGTATCAATTCCCTATTGAGAAGAATAACAAAGAAACACAAATATAACGGCATCCTATTTTCACAATAGAATGATACTGAAATACGGGTTACTGATATTAACACTTTAATAGTATAAAATAGTTCACATCACTGTTACTTGTTATATAATCAGCATCCGTTTATTAAGGTATATTCGTTATTACAACGTGTTAAAATGGAACAAGTATCAGCCAGCCACATTTAGGTTTAATAAGCCTTTGGCATCATTCTGTTATTATAAAAATGCCATCTTAAAGCGGAGCTCCACGCAAAAGGGGAAGTTCCACTTTAATGCTTTGCCTCCCACTTCCCCATTACCTTGGCACCTTTGGGGAGCAGGTACCCAAATTTGAAAGGTACCCGCTCCCACTTCCATTGTGATTGCCTAGGCAATCGGAAGCGGACGTTGTGTGGAGAAGAGTTTAGACTAAAGCCTGGAGGTTTTCTCATCTATATTATGGACCCTATGCTGATTTTATCTATGTTAGGGTAATTATGCACTTCTTATATTGTGTGCAGTGGATTTATTTATAGAGGTGTTGGAGTTCTGACATTTCACGATTGCTGTGGCACTTTAGTTTGTCTGCATGTGACACGTGTGGCACTATATCATAATATCTTGGATAATACACTATGTTGAGAATCTTTTGTTTTTGAGGTATATGAAGATTTTCTGGAGTATACCATCAATCTTATTCAGGGATATCAATGATTGTGAAATCACCTGCAAGATATTTTTTCTTTTTTTCTTTTTTCTTTGGACTGTAAATTGACTTTAAATTGATTTTAGGTGTAATGACACTGTATATGGGTTTGTTTTAACTAAATCACTATTTTTGTAATATTTTTTTGTGTACTTCAGGGGAAGGACTGTTAAGTGATTTGTTTGGGTTGTTGGGATAGGTAGGTGAGCGCTGTTCTGTTATATGGAAGTTGTCCTCCCCCCCCCCCTCCCCGTAGTCTTCTGGGACACGTGACAGGTCCCAGAAGACTACGGGGCCATTCACAAAGCACAGTGCTTCTCGCGCATGCGCAGTGGGCTCCCGGCTGTGAAGCCCCAAACTGTCACAGCCGGGTGCCCACACTGAAGATGCCGGCACCAGGGAGAGAAGACGGCCGGTGAAACCCGCTGGGGTGAGGACACCGTTGGACCGAGGGACAGGTATGTGTCTGTATTTTAAGTCAGCAGCCACAGTTTTTGTAGCTGTCGACTTTCTTTTTATTTTTTTTCAGCTGGAACTCCGCTTCAATAAAAAAACGTATTTGCGGGAAAACTATGATTTTTTGGTAACCTTGTTCTCCAATTTAAAATGTATTTATGTGTTTAGGGGACTATATTTTTGCTATATTTTAATATAAATGTTTTCTTCACTTTCATTAGACTTTTAAATTATAAATGCATATCTATAGTGAGACCCTCAGGGCCAGTTCACACTGCATGCATTTCAGTTGCTTTTTTTTTGCATCCAAAATGCACAGAAAGTAGGTTATATGGTTGTCAATGTCATAGTTCACATCAGTGCTTGCAGGTCCAGTGCATTCCAGTTGCATAAAAAAAGTAGAACATGCTGCATTTTTTCTGCCCAGAACTGTACTGGAATGTGGTAAAATGCATGAAATACGCACTGGAGCGCACACGTACCTATTTAAATTGAAGAAAAAGAAAGAGGAAAAATGAAAACACATCGGAACGCACCAAAAACACGCATGCAAAAATATCTGGATTGCATCTGAACTGCGTTTCTATAATGTGAACCGGCCCTCAATCATATTTATGAATCTCCTCTACATGCCACCCCTACTGCCTCCCTACCCTGTCCTGCTGCCCCAGGCCCCTGTGTGCTCCCCTGGTCCTCCCTGCAGCACTGCAGGGTTCGCCCTCCCTCCTCTATGCATGCATGCGCAGTAAGATACACCCAGCCAGGCATGAAAAGGACAGCCATAGAAAAGCTAGTTTGCATCTCGTGGTGTTGTAGTATAGATTCAAGCAATGCAGAGGTTGCTTTTGCTGTTGAAGCCTGTATTGTTATTGCCAAGTATTTGAGGTATAGTAGGACTGAAGGAAAAACTATTTTTTTGGGATAGAGTGGGGGAGGGGGAAAAGGTTTTTAACCCCTGTGAGTTGTTTTTTTTGTCAGCTATGTCCCATAAGGAAGATTTCTCTTCACTTCCTGTTCCAGAGTCAAAACAGGAAGTGAGAGGAAATCCCTCCAAAGTAAGGAAACCCTCTGGAAATTTAAAGTGGTTGTAAAGGCTCAAGGTTTTCCACCTTAATGCTTTCTAATCATGCCAAACCACACCCAATACTTACCTGAGCCCCATCGTGATCCAGCGATGTGCATGAGAGCCTCGGCTCTCCGTGGACTCTCCCTGCTCATTGGCAGAGACAGCAGTGGGAGCCAATGAGGAGAGAGAGGGGATGGGGCCGAGCTGCAGCTCTGTGTTTGATGGAACAGGTAGAGCAGTGGTTTGAGAGCGAGCCTGCTTGGGTGCCCCCATAGCAAGCTGCATGCTCTGGGGGGCACTTGGCAGGAGGGAGGAGCCAGAACTCCAGCAGGGTCTTGAGAATAAGAGGATCGGGCTGCTCTGTACAAAACCACTGCACAGAATAGGTAAATATAACATTTATTTATTACAGGTACTTGAATAGCGCCATCAATTTACGCAGTGCTTTGCTTTTTTTTTTTAATTGTCTTTAAAATCACTTTAAGCCTGGGCTCACATATGTGTGGGGCCGGTTTGCAGTGCGATTTGTAAAAGAGTCTGCAATTTTGTTCAGCTATTCAAGTGCTATTACCGTGTGAATTGTTAAAGTGTATGACATTGGAAATCACACCTGAACAGAACTGAAAATGGCACAGGACTCTTTTACAAATTGCTATCATTGAAAGTGAAAGTTAAAAAATCCCAAGTGGGGACACTAGATCTGTGACCCTGGTGACACCCCAGGATTCCCTCACTTTGAAGGGATTTCCACCCTGTTCCACTGTTAGGTATTGGGCAGCAAGCAGGGGCAGACTGACCATTTGGGAACTCGGGCACTGCCCGAGGGCCTGGGGTCAGTAGGGGGCCCCATGAGATGCCCCTGGTACCTTTCATAGGCTTTTTTGGGTGTGGTTTGAGTGTGGGTGAGGACACAGGGGCCCCATGATCCCCTATTGCCTGGGGGCACCATGAGTTGTCCGCCCCTGGCAGGAAGTGAAGAGAAATCTCCCCAACGGAACACAAATGGCAAAAAAAAAACTTCACAGAGGTTATAACCCTCGCTTACGCTAGCCAAAATGACAAAAAAAAGTTTTGCCTTTAGTTCTACTTTAAAAATGAATGTCAGATGATACAGTAATTCATGCATGGTGACCGGTTGCTACGCAGAGAGCGTGAACAGGGGCCCTAAGGTTGGCGAGTGGAGTAGGAGAGGAGAAGCATGGGACAGTAGGCCTAGGGGGAGAAGACACATGATAGTAAGCCATCATAACCAGATGTATATCTTAAAACATATCATACACCTTAAACTATATCCAAAGCTAAATGTTTACAACCCCTGTTTGTTTTTTTCTGGCTGGCTGTGACCCATTAGGGAGATTCCCCTACTCTTTGCATCAGGTAGGGGCATCATGTTACATGTTTTGGTGCAATGGGGTGCCGTATGTTTTGAATTACACCCCAGCTCATCTTTGCGTTGCAGCACAGTGCAATGTGCAGAGGTGCATGTAGAACCTTCAGGACAAGACACCATGAAGAGGCCCTTCCCATTGTGGGACCCTTTATTACAGTCCCACAGTGGGCCCCTTCCTGCCATCTTGGGCTACCCTCATGATGGCAGAACACCAGGGTCCAGTTGCAACTGCAACCTTTGTGACCCTGGTAGTTCTGCCACTGATGTCAGTAGTTTTTCATTTTTGTTATTTTTTTATAATTTTTATTTTACCATTTTTTTTTACAATTTAGTTTTTTATTATTTTACCATTTTCTTTAGAACCGCCATTGGGGGCTTTGGTGAAATATCAGGGGTCTAAACACCTCAATCTGCATTTCTGCAGCCTCAGCAGCACAGAATGATTGAATAGGAATAGCTCTGTACAGAGCTTCCCATTCATTCATAAACTGAAGCATAGTAAACACTGTTTAGTATGCCTCAGCTATGAAAAAAAAAGTCAGTGATCGGTACCGATCACTGATTCTGTTTATTAATACTAGGAAAGGGTCAGTTAATGATACATTTACCAGTCCCTTCCCCCTCTCCATCCTGACAGTATCCCCCATAGCAGCCAGCAGGAGGTGGGAGGGGGGAACCCAGCAGTGCTGCAGGGAGGGCCAGGGTAGCACACAGGGGCCTGGGGCAGCAGGACAGGGTAGGGAGGCAGTAGGTGCGGCATGTAGAGGAACAAATGCCCTCCATTTCCCTCCTGCAGGCACTGAATGTCTGTGGAAGGAAGAGGAGGAGAAGCAGGCTTTCAGCGGCTGCATGGAAGAATCGGTTCCTCTACATTCAGCGGCCCCAGCCGACCCTCATATCCAGGTGTACAGGGGTCCGCACAGACCCCATGGGGCTGGGTCACAATCACAACACCTGCTACCCCTGTACAGTGCACTGCTGAAAATGCTGTGTGCATGGTTTTTCCTCCATGTTGGTACGCTAGGCATCCCCTCAAATGGGTGAGCTTCCTTAACCACTTGCTAGAAGTACTGCTACAGGGCGGCACGGCTGCGTGAAATCACATATATACTTGATTTGCAGTTAAGGGTAGGGGGCGTGCATGCGCTGCCCTACCCGCTCTGCTATTGGTGGGTGGGGATGTCAATCACCATGTCCCGGATGGCGACTCCTGGCCGGCACTCGATGATCGTTGGCAAAGCTGACAGGGGAGAGACAGGTCTCTCTCCTGTAAGCATGGACATGCTGCTTTGGATCTCTCTGCACAGCAGAGAGATCCAAAGCAGCATGTCTCCCAAGTAAAACACAACACAGCATACGGTTAACCCTTTGATTGCCCCATATGTTAACCCCTTCCTGCCCAGTGTCATTAGTACAGTGTCAGTGCTTTTTATTAGCAATGATCACTGTATTAGTGTCACTGGGGATGTCAGTGGCAGTCAGTTCCTACCCAGTGTAAAAATGCTCGCTGCAGTCCCGCTATAAGTCGCTGATCGCCGCCATATAGTATTACAAAAAAACAAACAAAAAAAATTCCAGTATATATACCGCGCTTTGTAGATGGGATAACTTTCAATTAATATACAATTATTGGGATTTTTTAGCAAAGACATGTAGCGGAATACATTTTGGCCAAAATTTATGAAGAAATTTGATTTTTTATTTTTTTTATTGGATATGTTTTATAGCAAAAAGTAAAAAAATTTTTTTTTTTCAAAAGTGTCGGTCTTTTTTTGTTTATAGCGCAAAAAATTAAAAATGCAGAGGTGATCAAATACCACTAAAAGAAAGCTCTATTTGTGGGGAAAAAATTACATACATTTCATACATGTACAGTGTTGCATGACTGCGCAATCATCAGTTAAAGTGGTAATGCAACAAACATTAATGCACGGTATCGCACCACAGTGGACCATGCTGTTGTAAATAGGTTCTAACTTAGTCCAGGCCACTGCTAGATGAATTCCAATTGGTTGTTTGGGTAAAGCTGGGCATATACAGTAAGATTTTGCAGTGCTGGACAAGAGGATCACTCGATTTCCCCATCCATATTACAGAGGATAGTTACATAGTTACATAGTTAGTCTGGCTGAAAAAAGACAAAAGTCCATCCAGTTCAACCATTGAAAAAAAAAAAAGTTATAGTCCTACACCCACACTTGATCCAGAGGAAGTCAAATTAACCCAGCAAAGCATGATCCAAGTTGCTCCTGCAGGGGAAAAAAATTCCTTCCTGATCCCCCGAGAGGCAATACACATGGATGAACAAATCTCTGGCTGTCAGAATACCAAAACAGTGTGTGCATCCGACTGGATGCAGCCACTGTTTGGCCAACAATTGTAGTAATTTTAGGTCGAAGGATGTCAGGTGCTGACAGTGACATAAATGTGCTGTATGTATAGCCATCTTAACCTGGCAATCTGCTTTTATTGAATAAGCCCCCGGCTATCTCTTCGGACTTCTATTCTCCCCCCTGGGGTTCCCAGAACAAGTGTAGAGCAGGCAGTCGGGAAACCTTCATTGAGAATTACCACAAAAATTTACTGTGACAACATTGACAGCAAAGAGCCCCGCCATTCACAGGAACTGTCTGACGACAGATGAACGCCTACAGATTAGAAAGTTACTAAACCAGCACATATGTTACAGTAAGAGCCACCCGCTTCCTGACAATACAGGCGTGTCAGTCTGGTAAATGCCCTTCTCTAGGATTTCCATTCACCAAAACACAACAGAAAGGTTGGATGCTGGGCCACGGAGTCTACCCTGGATTGCATGAGCTCCCTGCAATACGCTGGACACAACCAGCTGCTCGGTACAATAAAACCGATGAATGAACTGGTAATGCTTTTGAGAAAGGACCACAACCCTTCTAGAGTGAACATTTTCAGTTAAATGTCATGTCATGACCAGGGGCGGACTGACAACTCATGGGGCCCCCGGACAATAGGGGATCATGGGGCCCCTGTGTCCTTGCCCAAACTCAAAAAAGCCTATGAAAAAGGTACCAGGGACATGTCATGGGGCCCCCTACTGACCCCGGGCCCTCGGGCAGTGCCCGAGTTTCCAAATGGTCAGTCCGCCCCTGGTCATGACACCATGACACCATGAAAGTGTATTTATGGTCAAACCTTTTTTTAGTTTCAGGCAGCACGGAGAAGGATTAGAACCCCTGTCAGGTTTTACTGCTGTCCACGGCTCTGTTACCGTAGGTTCACACACTATTGCAAATTTCAGTGCGTTTTCCAGTTCGCAGACATGCACTACAGTCCATTTCACATGATTTCCTATATGTTTAGTTAAAATCTGTGTGTTTTGAGTCAGTGAGGATTTCTTAAAGGGTCAGAGACTTTTCTCGCAGATTGCGTTTTTTGTGCAATAGACTTTATTAGAACTTCACCAAAAATGTAAGTGTTGTGTTTTTCTTGCATTTTGAGTTGTTTTTTTTTTGCCAATAGGAAAGTGTTGACTTTGCTGCCACTTTCATGTGACTTTGCCCTGCCTGCATTTTTACCGTTCTTTCTGCCTGGAAACTGAGAAACATCCATGGCATCCAAAAAGCGTCCCTTTAGGTCAAAATCAGTTTTAGACCGGCTAGAGAACAGCGATAGTAAATTAGAACCACTTGCAGAATTGAGTGATAATGATTCGTGGGGAAATTCGTCATCAGACACTGAAAACGATTTTGCGACTAAGCTCAGTGATGTGCAAACTTGGCGCTATATTTCAAATTTCAGTGTTTTTGGTTTGATCATATTATTGAATTACATTTATTATTATTATATTATTTTTTTTTATGATTATTTATTATATTATAATTTATGATTTCGTGTTTCAAATTTTATCACACCTGGGATGTTTACTAGTCTCTTGTTCGGACAGATTTCAGTGAGTTATTCCTAAGAATTACAGGCCTACAATAAAAAAACAACAAATTTCCATTGAAAACAATGTACTGCTTTGAGCACAGAAATACTGACATAATCAGACCGCTAGGGAGGTTAAGCCAATTTTGCCAACCATGAGAGTGGGAGGCAACACTTGCTGGTGAGTGTTTACCTGAGAGGGGGGAACACCATATTTTTCATAATATATTTTCTCACGTGGTGGTCATCTTTTAATAAGTTTTTGAAGAACTTTTTAGTGGATAAATTAATATCATTTGGACTTTTTTGGGGATTATACTCCTCATTTATTTTTCATATATCTTTTTATTGTTCACTATTTTTTATTTGATTAATTTTTTTGTTTACATATATATTTGTAATTTTTCACACGGATAAGAGTTTATGCGCTACTTGATCACTTGTTAAGTGTTCTTTTTTGTGTTTCATTTACTAAAACCGCAGAGTGCAAAATCTTGTGCAGCTCTACATTACCAATCAGCTTCCAGATTCTATTGTCAAAGCTGAAATGAACAAGCTGAATTTAGAAGCTCATTGGCTACCATGCACAGCTGTACCAGTTTTAGTAAATCTCCCCGTAGTTTGCTGAAACACTGCTATTATCATACACTAAGGCTGGCCATACATTATACAATTATCTTCCAATTTTCTGCCCAATTTCCTTTAGATTTACCTTCAACTGTGTAGTGGAAGGGCCTGCCTAATTGGATACAACTGAAGTGTTGTTTAGGTTTGTCCTCCTATTATATGGTTTTTGGTAAATCTAAACCAAAAATCTCCAGATAATTGTATAATGTATGGCCAGCCTAATGCAGGCCATAGACGGGTCGAAAATCGGACGATTTTCTTTAAAAAAATGAAAAATCGGTCATTCAAGCGGCCGACGTTACCAGCAACGGTAAAACAAAAATCGGCCGATTTTCATCCCGTCTACAGCCGGCAAAAAGTGTCCCTGCAGAGAGCTCCGCTATTTCTTTGACAGTTCCTTGACATTTATAGCAGTTGCAACAATGTATCTATTTGGATCCATTTAGGATACAGATGTTTTTATTCGGAAACAAATAGATACATTGTTGCAACTGCTATAAATGTCAAGGAACTGTCAAAGTTCTCTTCTTCTTCATCCTCTTCTTCTTCTTTTTCATCCTCTTCTTCCTCTTCATCCTCTTCTTCTTCCTCTTCTTCTTCTTCATCCTCTTCTCTTCTTCTTTTTCATCCTCTTCTTCCTCTTTATCCTCTTCTTCTTCATCCTCTTCTTCATCTTCTTCTTCATCTTCTTCTTCTTCATCCTCTTCTTCATCCTCTTCTTCATCCTCTTCTTCTTCATCCTCTTCTTCTTCTTCATCATCCTCTTCTTCTTCCTCTTCTTCTTCATCCTCTTCTTCAGCTTCTTCATCCTCTTCTTTATCCTCTTCTTCATCCTCTTCTTCATCTTCCTCTTATTCTTCTTCATCCTCTTCTGCTTCTTCATCCTCTTCTTCTTCTTCCTCTTCTTCTTCATCCTCTTCTTCATCTTCTTCATCCTCTTCTTCATCCTCTTCTTCATCTTCCTCTTCTTCATCCTCTTCTTCATCCTCTTCTTCTTCATCCTCTTCTTCTTCTTCATCATCCTCTTCTTCCTCTTCTTCTTCATCCTCTTCTTCAGCTTCTTCATCCTCTTCTTCATCTTCCTCTTCATCCTCTTCTTTCTCATCCTCCTCTTCTTCTTCTTCTTCTTCTTCATCCTCTTCTTCTCTTCCCCTTCTCCTTCTTCCTCTTCTTCTTCATCCTCTTCTTCATCCTCTTCCTCTTCATCCTCTTCTTCTTTTTTCTTCTTCTTTTTGTCTTCCTCTTGCAGGTCACTGCTCATGCGCAGATTTTTTTATCGGTAAAAGATCGGGCGATTTGCCCATCATTGCTGCGAAAATTGGCCGATCGACAAAATCAGCCGATTTTTTTCCAACTTTACCGATAAAAAAAATCTGCCAAAATACCGAAAAACGGCCAAACATTTAGCCCACTAACGATCTGAAAATTATTTTCGGCCGAAAAATCAGCCTATTTTTGACCCATCTATGACCGGCATAATTCTGTGTTATTTTATAACCACTTGACGACCTCGCAATAGCAGATATAGTGCTACAGGTTGGCCATGCTGTGCAGAATCATGTATATAAACGTGTTTCTGCACTTCCTGGTCGCAGGTGCAGATGCATGCCACTGGAGCGCTGCTTCTGCTTTGATTAGTCACAGAAGACGCCAATCAGCAGGTGCCAGTCAAAGGATGAACGCCGGTACCCGCCAGTCATCTAGGAGACTGACAGACAGGGGTGGACTGACAACTCATGGGGCCCCCGGGCAATAGGGGATCAAAAACTCAAAAAAACCTATGAGAAAGCTACCAGGGGCATCTCATGGGGCCCCCTACTGACCCCGGGCCCTCGGGCAGTGCCCGAGTTTCCAAATGATCAGTCCGCCCCTGCTGACAGAACACAGTTCTGCCTATGTGAACAAGGCAGAGCTGTGTCCTGTCAGCGGCAATGTGCCGGATTCTCTGTCCATGCAAGGCAGGGAACAGAATCCAGCACATTACCTAGTGAAAACACCTCACACAGTAAACATTACACATAGCTAGGCACACAGTTAACCCCTTGTTCACCCTAGATGTTTAACCCCTTCCCAGCCAGTGTTAGTGCAGTGTCAGCACATATTGGTGTCACTGGTTCCCACAAAGTGCTAGTTAGTGTCAGGTAGTGTCCGATTGTCCGCCACAATATCGCAGTCCACTTTAAGTTGCTGATCACTGCCATTACTAGTATAAAAAAAAATTTAAATAAATAAATATTCCAGTATATATACCATAGCTTGTAGACACTATAACTTTTGCGCAAACCAATCTTTATATGGTTATTGGGATTTTTCTTTACCAAAAATATGTAGCAGAAAGCATATTGGACTAAATTTATGAAACAATTTTATTTTTTTATTGGATGTTTTATAGCAGAAAGTAAAAAATTAGGTTTTTTTTTCAACATTTTTGGACTTTTTTGTTTATAGCGCAAAAAAATAAAAAAAAACCCAGCGGTGATCAAATACCCACAAAAGAAAGCTCTATTTGTGGGGAAAAATGGCATAAATTTTGGTATAGTGTTGCATGACCACGCAATTGTCAGGTAAAGTAACACAGTGCCGTATAGAAAAAAATGGCCTGCCATTGGACATTTCGTTATTTGGCTAATACAAGTCAGCAGGATGTATCTGTTTCTGTGTTATTGTTCTGCTCTGCCCCTGCGTGGGCGTATCTTGAGCTTGTTATATTCTTAAAACAAAACTTTCTTAATAAAAATATTGAAACAGAAAAAAACGGCCTGATCAGTATTGTTGCATCCCCTGCAGCCTCTTTGCAGGGGATGCAACAATTCCTGTCCAGTTCCTGTCTACATAAGGCTGCACGACAAATCTCATGGCAGGTTTCCTGATGGTGGCAATGATAGGATGACAACATAGGAAAACAACTGAGAGACAGGGACAGAACGTTGTCACCCTATAACAGGAAACGCCAGCACATGGACCTTCATGGCAGGATTACCATTGTTTTTATAATGAAAGCTGTAGATTTAAAAGGATTGGAAAAAAGAAAACTGACACTCACATGTTACAGATTATATGGAATTTTAGTGGCTGGGTTTTCATATTCTGCAATCTTTTTACAGGAAAATTATCTTCTGTTAGCCAGGTACCAACAAGGACAATGGAGAATGTTGGTTCTTCTTTCAATGATGATAACCTGTACAGTTTGCTAGAGACTTCCCTCTTTTCAATAGGATGTTACGATATGAACAAAGTATTTGGGTTCCAACAGAACTTTTGTAAGCTTTTCTGGGCAATGTAATGAATCAAGACCTTCCTATCACATTAACAGAAATGATACAAGAATTGTAGCATGTAGGGCAACTCACAGACTTTGAGAGGCTCAGGTCACGGATATAGTTTTGTAGAGTGGCATAACAATAGCCAAAGCAGCCCATGTGGCTCCTATGAGGCCTGGGGGGGAAGGGGCCCCATAAGAGGGGCTGTTGAGACAATTGAAACATAATTAAAAGTGTGCATGAGGAAACAGCACATATCCAGGGGCGGACTGACCATTTGGAAACTCGGACACTGCCTGAGGGCCCGGGGTCAGTAGGGGGCCCCATGAGATGCCCCTGGTACCTTTTTCATAGGCTTTTATGAGTTTGGGCAAGGACACAGGGGCCCCATGATCCCCTATTGCCTGGGGGCCCCATGATTTGTCAGTCCGCCCCTGCACATATCTGTTGCTGTATTATTGAGAACTCCAGAATAGGCAAAAAAATCACCCATTAGAACACCCCCCCTACACAAAACACTAAACAGTTAATAACATTTTTAAAAAACGTATCATTGAGGAGTAAAAGTCTAATTGAATTTTCATAACCTCATCTCTGTAATTAAAATAATAAAATAAATAAATAAAAAGATAACAGCATCTGCTCTGCCAAGTAGGAGGTGTAAAAGCAGGGATTACATCATATCCTCTCCTCTCTCTCTGCAGTAAAAGGAAACTACAGTTCCCATCAACCACAGGCAATTGTAGCAAATGTGGGTGGGAATATGTTGACTGTGTCTGAGAGTCTCAGTCTGCCCACCACTGCAAGTGGGGCTGAATTACATTACTGCTTCCTGGAGAAAGAACTACAGAAGGGATATGCCAAGACCAGTGGCTGGGGGAATAGGAGGCATAGCAGCGACCAATCTTACAAACAGGAAACCAAAAAGAATTAATGGTTTGATTTAAAAATGAATATACTATTTCAGAGTAACTACTGAGTGAGCCAGAAGCTGGATGACATATTCAGTGAAGGTAGGAAATCAGCAACAAGGACATGTAAAGATGTTTTTGCCCGGAGTTCTGCTTTAAGGATTGCAGAGGTTGCTGTTGACACTGACCCTGTACCCCCAGTAAAATTTCTCATCAAGCAGAGCTGACGTCAGATGAAGGAAGCAGGAAGAGATTTCAGAATCATTGTCGCTAATCACAGATTCCCTTTGGAGGCTGTGCAGTAAGAAGAATTTGTTTAGCTGTCTTAGTAGTGTAGATATATTGCCCTCTGAGCTTTTGGTCATCCCAGCCAGCACTGAAATTAACCCTGTATGCCTAAGCCAGTCTTCAAAGGCTGTAACAATACCAGAGTGTTTCTAGAGCCTGCAGTTTGAAGATGTTTGTATTAGGGTTAAGAGGTAATTATGTGCAGGAGTACTAACCAAAACATTGATGGTCATTATTATAGTGACTGCAACCCTTTTCAGGCAGCCTATACATTATGCATTTTCTTTTTATTCAACCACAAGGTTGAACGAAAGAAAATATTTCAATTACCCCATACACACATTTGATTTGGATGGGGGAATTCCTCTTGCTGTGGTATTGTATTCTGACAGCAAGGAGCCTTCTCCACTGGCAGAATACAATGATCAGTGTTGCTGGCTATAGCCGGCGGCACTGATTGTTCGGAAAATTGACTTGTGTACAACCAGCCTGCCCTTACATGTATTGAAATGGGCCAGCCCCTGCTGAACAGCACTTTCTTGCTTTGGCAGTGGAAAGGGTGGGAGATTCTGAAAAAAAAAGACTGGAGAGCTACTAAAGACAGAGCAGTTAACTGGAAAATGAATGGTAAAAATTAAAATAGAATTAAACATTGTCCTAAGAAAATGTTATGCCATACTGATGCACCACATAATATGGTATAATGGCAGACTTACCTGCCAAACCATCCCCTTCAGACCTGTCACAGGCACTTCCATTTTCTTTCAGTCTTCCTTCTGGGTTCAGACTCTGAACAGGTCCTCCATGTTCTTACAAAACATTCCGACCATAAAAGTCTATATTAGATGTTCTGGGAATTCATCTGGGGCAGAACAGCAGTTCAATTTTCATACTTTACAGCAAGCACCCTACCAATGGTGGACCTAATTTGCCTGATCTTGAATTGCATAAATTAGCTTCCCCTACTGGATAAATAAGAGATAGGATTCATGGCATCTCAACATTCCTCATCTCAACATGTGATTCCTGTCTTGACCAAAATATGCTACTTCACACTAACTTACTATAGGCTCTGCATTTTCATAAAGAGCTTTTGCCTCCAGAGATGCTTCTGAATCCTCTCTTGTGTACTAGCCTGCTTGTTTTGCATAAAATCCACTCTCATTGTCTTTTGAACAGTCATACATCACTTTTCCTTCCATTGTGGTGGAATCCTGATCTTCATGAATCTGCAGGACTACCCATTTTCAAAATGAGGCATAATGAAGGTAATCGTGATATCAGAACTTTAATCAACACTGCCACCAAATAACCATCATCAACTATCATTTACATCTTTACTTGTAGCACCCTCTAGTGTGCTACTAGTGTTAGTGTAGGTAAATGTATTATGGTATGACTCATGGTAACTGTGAGTCTGTAATTAGGTCAAGTTACTACAGGCCAGGCTAGGTGACTCACAAGTTGGGACTCTATCACCTCCACCGGGTTCATGGAAGCTTCCAGAAGCCAGTGCGCAGAAGGGGTGGAGACCTAAATCTGCATATTTGTGGGAGTTTGACTAATCCCAAGCTAGGAGGCCCTGGCAGTGTGGTGAGGCTAGCCCATAAATATGAGAGAGCCATGCTAGCAAGAGAGTCGGGTGAAAGATGGAGTGCTGAGGAGGCTGTTAGTGGCCTTGGAGGGGTCCCCTAGGTCTAGGGGGGGCTTGGCCTCCAGGATGGGTTTGGGCTGGCTTAGGAAGCTCCATTCAGAATCATGACATGAACAGGATCATTGCCTGGAAGCAAGGAGGACAGAGTTAGCAAATAAGCACACCCATGGATTCACAAGGGGAGAGTCTTCCACATGTAGCGAGCCTTCAAAGGACAGTGCTGTGTTTAATCCTTTGTCCTGGGAGATGTTCAGAGCAGCCAGGAAGGCTGGTAGTGTCTGCAGGCTGTGGAGTTGGGACCAGTTCTACAGCGGAGAGGAGATATCTCTGCATGTAGTTTGCAACAATCTATGCTAACTTTCAGAAGGGCTGAGAATCCCTCGCCCATAAGGGGTTGTTGCTACTGATCAATAAAGACTAACCGCATTCAAGAAGAACAGTTTATGATCTGTTTCTGTGTATAGGAAGGAAGTTGTCCCGTGTATTGATTCAGTCAAGTTGGGCATCCCATAATCCCCGTTACTACAACAAGTTATTTCCCCTAAAAAAATAACAAAAAACAACTCAATGTAACCTTGTTGTATATATATTTTATGGAGATGAATAAAAACTTCTGTTAAAAAAAAACAAAAAACAAAAACCAAGCTCATGGACTGTTCACTGACTGTGGATGCAAGTGTGGAAAATGTGTGTTGCCTGGCTGTGCGGAGCTTAGGAGGACCCAAAAACAAGAGGGTAGCACTACACCTAGTTAATGACCGTCCCTTATCTCTGGAGTGGGAACTACACCTAGTTAATTACCTTCCCTTATCTCTGGAATGGGCACTACACCTAGTTAATGACCTTCTCTTATCTCTAGAGTGGGCACTACACTTAGCTAACTACCTTTCCTTATCTCTGGAGTGGGCACTACACCTAGTTAATTACCTTCCCTTATCTCTGGAGTGGGCACTACACCTAGTTAATTACCTTCCCTTATCTCTGGAGTGGGAACTACACCTAGTTAATTACCTTCCCTTATCTCTGGAATGGGCACTACACCTAGTCAATTACCTTCCCTTATCTCTGGAGTGGGCACTACACCTAGTTAATTACCTTCCCTTATCTCTGGAGTGGGCACTACATCTAGTTAATTACCTTATCTCTGGAGTGGGCACTACACCTAGTCAATTACCTTCTCTTATCTCTGGAGTGGGCACTACACCTAGTCAATTACCTTCCCTTATCTCTGGAGTGGGCACTACACCTAGTTAATTACCTTCCCTTACCTCTGGAGTGGGCACTACACCTAGTTAATTACCTTCCCTTACCTCTGGAGTAGGCACTACACCTAGTTAATTACCTTCCCTTACCTCTGGAGTGGGCACTCTTCCATAAAGTTGACATTCCTGGTACTCAGATTTCCAGGGCTTGCAAACAACTTCTTATTATCATCTCCCTGGTGGCCAAAAAGACTATCCCACAGAACTAGATATACTCTAACGCTCCCTTGATTTTGTTGCTTACAGAAAAGTAGATGTATGTACTCAGTATGTAGTGGCTAGAGGACTTTCCGAACAAAGAAATCCATATCCGAAAATCTTTGACGTACAGGACTCATATATACAAACTCAATAAGCTGATACCTAGCAACCATAGACAAATGTTTCCACCATACCCAATGGTATCTAACCAGACTTTGCAGTAAAGTGTATTCTGGATGGACTTTTGTCTTTTTTCAGCCAGACTAACTATGTAACTATGTATTAACATAAACATCCCAACAAGGTGGTAACAGAATCTAGGTAACACAGCAGAACATAAAGAGAATTTTGCAGAGCACACTCAAAAATTACTTTTGATGGCCAACAACATCCGACAGAGGAGGTGGCTGGAAGGTGGCAACAAGGCACATGAGTGCAGAAGGGCTCCTGGCTGGCAACACAGGCCAGAAGTTTCTTATCTATCCCTCCTCAGCTGGAAGCTTTCCCTACACTAGATACACTGTCTATGACCAGCAGGTTCCTGTCCCTCACCTAGCCACTTCGTAAATGTACGCCACCTGAAGGGGGACAGTGCTTTTATTAGCACTGCCTACACCAGCGGTTCTCAACCTGGGGGTCGCGACCCCTTTGGGGGTTGAACGACCATTTCCCAGGGGTCGCCTAAGACCATCGGAAAACACATATTTCCGATGGTCTTAGGAACCGAGACACCGCTGCAGTCTCCGGCGATGTGTGGGCGGGATGATACGCTGCTGTCACCTGGCCACACCTCCGGGATCGCTCAGCAGCTCCGCCTCCTCGCCGCTGATTGGCCACCGGAACTGTAGCTCAGGAGAGGCACACAGGCGGCCAATCACCGGCGAGGAGGTGGAGCTTGGAGAGGAGGAGCCGAGCGGCAGCGCGCGTACATCAAAGAAGACCGAGGGAGCTGCCGGAGCGAGTGAAGAGGAGAGCGGCCAGAGAAGGAAGACAGCTGACAGGTAAGTGAGAGAGCGAGCCCAGGCTGGAACAGGGGTCAGCAAGGTAAGTATCATTGGTGTCAGTGGGAGGAATAGTGCCCCATCATTTGTGTCACTAATACCAACGATGGGGCACTATTCCTCCCCCCACTGACACCAACGATGGGGCACTATTCCTCCCCCCACTGACACCAACGATGGGGCACTATTCCACCCCCCACTGACACCAACGATGGGGCACTATTTCCCCCCCCCCTGACCCCAATGATGGGGCACTATTCCTCCCACTGACACCAATGATGGGGCACTATTCCTCCCCCCACTGACACCAACAATGGGACACTATTTCCCCCCCCCCGACCCCAATGATGGGGCACTATTCTCCCCTCCACCACACTGACATCAATGATGGGGCACTATTCCTCCCACTGACACCAATGATGGGGCACTATTCCTCCCACTGACACCAATGATGTGGCACTATTCCTCCCACTGACACCAATGATGTGGCACTATTCCTCCCACTGACACCAGTGATGGGGCACTACTCCCACTGACACCAGTGATGGGGCACTACTCCCCCCACTGACACCAGTGATGGGGCACTATTCCTCCCACTGACACCAATGATGGGGCACTACTCCCCCCACTGACACCAATGATGGGGCACTACTCCCCCCACTGACACCAATGATGGGGCACTATTCCCCCCACTGACACCAATGATGTGGCACTATTCCTCCCACTGACACCAGTGATGGAGCACTACTCCTCCCACTGACACCAGTGATGGGGCACTACTCCCCCCACTGACACCAGTGATGGAGCACTACTCCCCCCACTGACACCAATGATGGGGCACTACTCCCCCCACTGACACCAATGATGGGGCACTACTCCCCCCCCACTGACACCAATGATGGGGCACTACTCCCCCCACTGACACCAATGACGGGGCACTACTCCTCCCACTGACACCAATGATGGGGCACTACTCCTCCCACTGACACCAATGATGGGGCACTACTCCTCCCACTGACACCAATGATGGGGCACTACTCCTCCCACTGACACCAATGATGGGGCACTATTCCTCCCACTGACACCAGTGATGTGGCACTACTCCTCCCACTGACACCAGTGATGGAGCACTACTCCTCCCACTGACACCAGTGATGGGGCACTACTCCCCCCACTGACACCAGTGATGGAGCACTACTCCCCCCACTGACACCAATGATGGGGCACTACTCCCCCCACTGACACCAATGATGGGGCACTACTCCCCCCACTGACACCAATGATGGGGCACTATTCCTCCCACTGACACCAACGATGGGGCACTATTCCTCCCACTGATACCAACGATGGGGCACTATTCCTCCCACTGACACCAACGATGGGGCACTATTCCTCCCACTGATACCAACGATGGGGCACTATTCCTCCCACTGACACCAACGATGGGGCACTATTCCTCCCACTGACACCAACGATGGGGCACTATTCCTCCCACTGATACCAACGATGGGGCACTATTCCTCCCACTGACACCAACGATGGGGCACTATTCCTCCCACTGACACCAACGATGGGGCACTATTCCTCCCACTGACACCAACGATGGGGCACTATTCCTCCCACTGACACCAACGATGGGGCACTATTCCTCCCACTGACACCAACGATGGGGCACTATTCCTCCCACTGACACCAACGATGGGGCACTATTCCTCCCACTGACACCAGTGAGGGGGCACTATTCCTCCCACTGACACCAGTGATGGGGCACTATTCATCCCACTGACATCAGTGATGGGGCACTATTCCTCCCACTGACACCAGTGATGAGGCACTATTCCTCCCACTGATACCAACGATGGGGCACTATTCCTCCCACTGATACCAACGATGGGGCACTATTCCCCCCACTGACACCAATGACATGGCACTACTCCTCCCACTGCAAAATTACAGTTATGAAGTGGCAATGAAAATAATTTTATGGTTGGGGGTCACCACAACATGAGGAACTGTATTAAGGGGTCGCGGCATTAGAAAGGTTGAGAACCACTGGCCTACACTATAGATGGCAGCTGAGATCATTCAGGACAGCAGGGTACAATGGGACAGCTGCTGTCCTGATGACACCTACGGAAGCCTCAGCAGAATATGAGTTCCTCCATGTACCGCTCTCTCTGCATGGCAGCTGCAGAACAGCGCCACCTGTGCAAGGAGGCCAAACTACGCCTGCCTACAAGACAACTTGCCAACGATCCCCCGACAAATGTTTTACCTTCTGAGTTGACCATGTCTAACAATTGATCTACTTGGAGCTTCCCTCCCCTTCCCCAGAAACCAAGACTAGCCATACATTAGTAGATTTTCAAATGAACATTTGCACAAACATTTGTATGAAAATGAGTACAAAAATTCTCAAAACATTTGATGACTTAATGAATGTCATTTGAAAGTGCTTGAAAATGTTGTTTGCTTTTAACGTTTGATTTTGAAATTAAAGGACTTTACCGACCAAAAAACAAATTTACTTTTAGAAATGTATTCATTCAAGAGAAATTTTCCTGTTCCTTCCAGTTTTCCCATCACCATGGTAGAAAATGAACATCGATTTGACCCCCACTAACCAGTAGAAATTCAACTTAAAATGAAATATTTTGAACTAAAGACAGCCATTGTATGGCCAGCTTAAGTAACAGACCACCCCCGACCATCTGTCTGATAGCATATTTGTTGAGTTAGTCATAGAACAGTAATACTGGGTTTAAAAGTGCACAGTGCTTATAAAGTGAATAAATACAATCAAAAAAGTGCACAGTGCTTATAAATAAATATAAAAATGTATATTAAAGTGATGGATGTAATTAAATAAATAAATAAAAAATTTATCAAATTGATCTTCCTATCAAATCATTATTTGTGCAATTTCCATATAAATGTGCAAATAATTCATTTATGAATCACCAAAAATATAAATAATCAAAAAAATAAAAATAAAAAATCTGTGAAAAAAGCAGCAATATTGTCCCAAATATAACTGTGTAGGTAAATGTCCAGCCAAGACAGATATACTCTCCTTTGATATGCAGATAGGATCTTTGTAGGAATGTTGTAAGCCTGTGTGGCTACAGGGCTGTGAGGGAAACTCCCACCTCTAATCCCCTCCTTAATCCTCTGTTTTAAGTTTCCTCCTGTGTCTCATGAAAAAGAGAAATAAAGAATATGGTATTTTATCCCAGGTATAAAATCAGCTTTAATCTGCTTCCATAATGCACTCACATTTCATATAATTCATTAGCGCTTTTAAATATGAAAGAAATCCGCAGTTTGCAGTGTAAGAAGATCGGAGGGTGTGTATCCACATACCTTCAGTACTCGCCGTATAGAAGATAGGATGCGTGGTGACATCACTGCCCCTCCCCAACGCGTTGTGCTACAGGGATTTCGTAGCTTCATCCAGGGGATGATGTGTCACTTTTAGATTGTATTACTTGAGGGCATTAGAGCGCCGTAATTACTTAAATATTCTGTTAATAAACGTACATCATATGAGAGTGGGCCTTTTTACCAGCGATCTAATACTCACACTTTTAAATATACCTCAGTGGCTCACATGTTAATTTGTTTTTTTAGTAATACTGGGTTTGATTTACTAAAGACAAATAAACTGTGCACTTTGCAAGTGCCATTGCTCCAGAGCTTAGTAAATGAGATGAAGCTTCACTTTGCAATGAATACCTAGGAAAGTTTTTTTGCTTGCACATGATTGGATGATGGAAGTCAACAGTAGGAATGCACCGGTACCGGTTTTTATCACCGAGTACGAGTACTGATACTTTGGGTCAAGTACTCGCTAATACCGATTACCTATACTTTGCAGTGCGATTTGCGTTAACGAATGCAAATTGCACCACAAAGAATATCATGTGATGTGAACAGGAATGCAATTACTGTCCAAATCGCATGCAGTTTCCCCTCTGCTCCTGTGTGAACCCAGGATTGTCATAGAGTTCACACATGCGGGAAACCTCCCTGCAGGCATCCCATGCTGAGTGTCAGTGATAGAAGGTGGCGGGGATTTGAAATCCCTGCCACTTTCTTTCCTCTACTTGCAGCGATGACAGTTCAGGCTAGACGGTATCTGATTGGTCAGCTGCTGATTTCAAATCCCTGCCACTTTCTTTCCTCTACTTGCAGCGATGACAGTTCAGGCTAGACGGTATCTGATTGGTCAGCTGCTGATTTCAAATCCCTGCCACTTTCTTTCCTCTACTTGCAGCGATGACAGTTCAGGCTAGACGGTATCTGATTGGTCATCTGCTGATTACCAATCCCCGCCGCTTTCTCTCCTTTCCTACCTCTGACACTCAGCATGGGATGCCTGCAGGGAGATTTCCCCGCACCGCTCCTGTGTGAACTGTGTGACAAGTCTGGGTTCACACGGGAGCAGTGGGGAACAGCATGCGATTTTGGTCCAGAATCGCATTTCTGTTCAAATCACATGCAATGAAATTTGCATCCAATAGAGCAAATCGCACTGCAAAGTATCTGTTAAGGTATTAATATTTTCACAAGTAAAAGTACTCATGAAAATACTCAGAATTGGCACCGATACAGTGCATCCCTAATCAACAGCGCTTCCCCTCAATTACTAAGCTCTGGAGTAACTGCACTTGCAAAATGCACAGTCTATTTGCCTTCAGTAAATCCATCTCAATGATGATCTGATTGATGGAACACGTATCTCATTTATCAAATGAGATTGATCCGCACTATTGCCATTCCTCTAAAATCTTCGTTTTATTAAATCGACCACAGTAAAAATGGCGGTAGTGCAGATTGATTTCATTTAATTCTGGATCAGATAAGCAACTGTGGATCCTGCCCAGTTCCTGGGATGAGCATTGGATGGGTAGTAGCACCTTTTTTTCTTTTTTCAGTATCTCATTTATGATTTCTTTATTTTTATGTTGCTACATGATTACAACTTCAAGTTCTCATTCACCAATAATTATGGCTCTTATGTAGTTTCCAGCTCCATGACTGCTGAATTATGCCGTCCTTCATGTCTGCTTACTGCATTCTCACGCAATAAATAAATACATATTTAAATATCAAAATCAGTAGTTGGAGTTCCTCTTTAAACTTTCACTGCTGACCAATACCAAAGTCTATCGCCTAACTGAAAGTAAAAGCTAAACAAAGCAGCATGTTCCGTGTGATGGTCAGCTTCCATCTATGGGGTAGATTTACTAAAACTGGAGCACTCAGAATCTGGTGCAGCTGTGCATGGTAGCCAATCAGCTTCTAACTTCAGTTTGTTCAATTAAGCTTTGGCAATAAAACCTGGAAGCTGATTGGTTTCTATGCAGAGCTTCACCAGATTTTGCACTCACCAGTTTCAGTAAATGACCACCTATATCTCCATAAAGTGCAGTACAAAAATCTGTTATTATTGAATATTTCTCAGTAGCAGGTCACCACAATGTATTTTTACACAATAAATGCCATGCCCATTCCTCTTTTCTAAGGGTATAAGTGAGCAATTGGCCACAATGGCTTTTGGTGAGAGGGGTAGTAATGAAAACCTCGTCCACAGTTCTCACTTTTATTTTTATTGACTCATCGCAAAGTCTTAGCGGTTCTCTGTCAGGCAGATGACAAACTGACCGTAAATGGACTCTACAAGCAGAAGTCTTCATTTCCTATTTCCTATAAATAAAGAGAACTCATTTGCACTTGGTGAGGGTCTAACAGTAATGTCACCAAACGTAAAACTTCCCACAGTAACACATGTATACATCACTGAGCTCAGAAGTGTGGCGGGATCAAATCACTCCAATATACTAAACAAGAAAATGCTGAATACCCTCCAGCTGCTCAAAAATATACAAAACTGAAGGATGAAGTTAAATTTATTTTGCCATCCCTGGTTTCTTCCGCCCCCTTATCAGCATGCTGTGAAATGCTTAAAATAAACCTTTTGTTTTTATTACAGACATTAGTCCATGTGATGACATCACTAGGTCTCTGTGGTTCTCTAGGCAATGAAAGGGGCTGGCAGAGTACTGTACATAAGTTTAACACTGGGACAGGTTTGTTCAGCACTCAGGGCAAGGATGTGGAACTGTATATCCCTCTTCCACTGCTAAAGCATAACATTGAATGGGTATACCACTCTGTTTACATTCTATGCCCCCTTGCTCCAGCTGTGGCCAAGTGCTTGGTTTCCAGCAGCTTAAAGAAAGTGCAGTGTAAAGCATCAAGTTGGGGGCCACTGCTTGCCAACCAATTACCGGGAGTGTGAGGTGAGGGGGCACCCCCCACCACTGCGCACAGGGCAGCTGCCCCTCTTGCCCACCTTACATAGCTTCCCGAAAATATCACAGTGCCCTGTCTCTGATGCAAGCACTGTTCTGATGTTTGGGATGAGTTATACAAATAATGGGTGGGTGTCAGTTTGGAGGAGTGGGCATTCCTAGAAAGGCTGTATTTGCATGCAAATTGCCCTAGGTAATGCCGACATGTGATGCTGAGCCTTCATGTTTGAAAAAATGGAGACCCAAAGACTGATAGGGGTGATCAGGGCCAGTAAGGCTGGGGAGGAAAGGGGTGGATGATGCTGAACATCCTCCAGCCCAGAAATGAGGCGAATTTTATTTGATTTAAACAGTACAAAAAACTCCTGCGCAGCTATCTTCAATTTAATCTACTGAGCTGCTGCTAACACCTGATCCTCTCCTTTTAGATGGATAAATGATAGATTGATGTGTGTATGGTGTAGCGCTGCTAAAATTGACACATATATCCAAAAGTGCTTAACCTTATTGTGAACCAATTAAAATATTTATACAAATAAACAAATAAAAATATTCGGTGATTATAGCACTCAGTGACTCCTTATGGTGAAATATATATTACTGTATACCGTATTTTTCGCCGTATAAGACGCACTTTTTCTTCCCCAAAACTGAGGGGGGAAATGTCAGTGCGTCTTATGGAGCGAATATGGAGCGTCCGGTCCGGTATTTCCACCGCAGCCGTGTCAAAATACCGGGCCGGCCGCTCAGCTCTGCAGCGGGACCTTACCTGTTCCTCTATCCAGCGGCGCGCTGTCTTCCGGCTTCTGTAGTGTGGGCACTGGGCATGACAGCCGGGTGCCAAGTGCGCATGCGCAAGAAGCGGTGCTTTTTGTGAATGGTAAGGCGGTACCTGGGACACATGACAGATCCCAGAAGCCGCCGGACCAATCACAAAGCGCAAGTGCTTCTCGCTCATGCGCACTAGGCACCCGGCTGTCATGCCGAGCGCCATTACAGAAGCCGGGAAGACAGCGCGCGGCTGGATCGAGGAACAGGTAAGATCAAACAAAAACTCTGCAGAAGAGCGGGTACCTGTCAAATTCAGGTACCCGCTCCCCACCTCCCCAAAGGTCAGCAGTCATCTGTACTGTCCGCAGTCTCTGGTCATCCCTGTGCTGTCCGCAGTCTCTGGTCATCCCTGTGCTGTCCGCAGTCTCTGGTCATCCCTGTGCTGTCCGCAGTCTCTGGTCATCCCTGTGCTGTCCGCAGTCTCTGGTCATCTCCTGTACTGTGTCTGCAGTCCATTAGTTCAGAATTTTTTTTTCCTGTTTTCTCCCTCTAAAACCTAGGTGCGTCTTATGGTCAGGTGCGTCTTATACGGCGAAAAATACGGTAAGTGATTATAATATACGTGCAAATAATATCTTTAGTATAGTGCTTGCAACACACACTGGTGGTAAATAGTGATGAATGTCCACAAGCAGAACAGTTTTGACCATGTGGAACTCAAAACAGCATGCGCAACTTGTAAGTGCTGGTGATGGGTGAGAATCCTATAGTGGCTAGTAAATCGCAGGGTAAGTGAGCGCTAAGGTAAAATGATAAATAAGTGGAAGGAGAAAACACCAAAAAGGCACCATATAAACCTCCAGAGTAATCAAAATAAAACAAGGCGCAGCGCTAAAATGTTGTGTTTAGGACATATAGACATCTTTATGCAAAAAATAGAATAAAACAGTATAATAAAACAATATCAAGGTGCAAGTAAAAGTGTCACCTAATGGTGACTATAGGTGATTGGGCACTAGACCAAAATACAGTCTATAGCGTGAGCAGAAAAGATCCCAAATGATCTTCAAACAATCCAATGGCTGGATCCGTGGATGAGGTGATGGATATATAAGGATTGCGCACTCACCAGATACGCAATCTCAATGCGCATTTAAAGTAGATAATCTCAGGACATCAAGGATCCTTATTTGGGTCTGGTTAGATCTGGTCAAATGCCCCTCACTGCTTGATAGTGTTGCCACGTTTGGAAATAGCCACTATTTTACAGATGATACTTTCTCTCATTTTCTTGATTTAGAGTGAAGATCCAATCAACATAGAACCCGAGGTTAAAGCAGAAGAAGAAGAGGCGTATGTGAGGGATGATCAGCAGTCTATAGTGGCTAGCGTGCCCGCTCACCTTCCCCCTGCGACCCGCAGGGGTCAAAAAGCCTCTTGGATCACTCCAGGATCCTACTAGTTATCCAAGTTAGAAGTGACTTTGTTGGCTCCAAAAAGACTCCCTCCTCCTCCTTCCACTTATCCTCCACGACCAGACACCAGTATATAAGCTTATTGACTCATATATATATGGACCATGCAATGAGAACACAAGAAATCCTCCATAGTGTAATACTGCTTCTTACATTTATTTGTAAGCAAAAAACGCCAAGTGCACACTCACTTTTAGCTGGAAGTTTACAAAGCATTATAGACACAATCCATGGGTGTACTGCTGGGTCTCTGGAGTACCAAGATGGCGCCGGACCGGAAGTACGTCACCACGTTGCTTCACGCAGCTTCGTCAGGATTCTGACCCCTTAAGAAAAAGTCAAGGAAGTGACGAAACGTGTCAGAGACATGTGACGTCTGACGCATCGACGTCCACCGGAAGTGCAATCGTGGCCATTTTGGAAGTGGGAACATGTGGAACACAAACACATAGTGGAATTGTCTCTGTCATGAGGAGCTGTTTTCTCCAATTTTGAATGTAAGTTGCTGAATAAATAAGTATTATATTTTATCCACCATATCTAATTGTGGATTTATTTATGAGGGAAATGGAGGAGAAATCTAAGGACTGAGTTGGATCCTGGAGAAAGATGTCATCTTAGCTTATGATATGCCCTTCTGATATACTTATAGGGTAATTATTCACTGCTACACGAGTTTGAGTGTTATATTGTGATTTTGTGGGTCTAAGGTGATCACTGTTTTGTATATAGTGTGGCTATACACATTATTTGAGTGAGTCACTGATTTGTTGCAGTGGACACAATTGGAGTGATTTCACGTTTGGAGGATTTATATAAAATATATGTAGATAAAATATATATATTTATTTATTTATAATTTTTTTTTTTTAGCTAGTTATGTGTTTTGCATGATTCACAGTGAGTGGCACATATTTATTTTATAAAGGGTATGACACTATCTTGAGTTTGTTTTTTCGAGGTATATGATCATTGGAAACTTCACGAATTGAGAGAGAGATTCATTTTGAAAGAAGAAAAAAAGACTTTATTATATGGAATTACATATGGTGATTTAGGACATTGGGGACATTATTTGTATGGGTATTTGATTTAGTATTTGTATAAGAAAAGGTGTTTATATATTGTGATTAACTTTCGAGGGCGGAAGTGAGTGACTTTTCTTTAAGAGTGGGATTTATATGGTTAGTTTTGTGCTGATTGATAAGTATATAGCATTACAAAACTGACATTGTATTGTGGATAAAATGTTTAAATTTAAACATATTTTTCTGTTAATATGTTTTAAAGGGTAACTCCATCTTTGTTGAGAAAAAACATTCTCCTCTGGGAGATCTATGTACATTGCAGGGATTTTTAAAAACTTTGTTGCAGATTCCTACCTTTTGTTATTCTGAATAATTAGCTGTTTGTCTGTGTCCATGTGCAGAGTGAATATGTATGGTACAGTATATCATATTATAATTATTAATTCACCTTTGCACTTGCAGGGTTCTACTAAGGAAAGTGGCAGGGTCTGCATCCATGTAGATGTGATTTCCCTTTGAAAGTATCACCAAAATTGCACCATATTACATTGAATTTTACAGATAATTACAGCGGCAGTTTGAAAAGGAAAGGTCATTTTATATAAAAAATAACATTCAATTACAATATGACTTGTGCCACAATTGTATATGCCACATATAATTTTTTATTTGCTATTTTTTTCCTATGAAGGTGGAGTTACCCTTTAAGAGCCCATTTTCTAACTGTGACATCTGGAACATTCTTTCCAAAGTAGTAATGTAGACTATTTTCTGTGTGCGATATATAAAAACTTTTTTAGGGCATATATTTTGGGTCTAGATACACATAATGATTTAGAAAGCATTAACCAATAACTCTCAAGTTTGGGTGAACTCTTCCTTATTCTAAAACAAAGGGTTACACTTGAAAGCATTTGTTTGCTGAGCGCGCCATCTACTGGTGAAGACAAATGATATGCCTCACAAGGATATCCTCATAAAAACATCATAATCATACCCATAATAGTTTGCTTGCAGTGATACCACTGATGAAACACATAGTAATAAAAGGCCAGAATAAATAAAAAAAATATAGAATAAATCTTCCATCAAAGTGTAGTAGAGTGAAATTAGGATAAAGTCCACCACATAGATCTTTTTTAAGGAAAGTCTCTATAATTCCTATAGATCCGCTTAGATGACAATCTCTCCATCAGACTACACACTCACCAGAACCTGGTGTTAATTAGGCACAACAAAAAGACCTCCTCTTGGTCCTGCAATCTCCACCACAAATAATGGGTCCAATTGGTCCGGTTCATAAATATAAAGCTCTTCCTCTCTCCACAACTGGGAGAAAATTATACAACAATGTACACCACAGTCTACATGGTAAAAAACGTTTGTTATTACATATAAAGCCTCCAAATGCAGCACCCATTGGGAGACGTATTTAAAAGTACTACATCAATGGTATTTCACACCTACCAAACTAGCCCTCTACTACCCCCAAAGCTTTCCCTTATGCTGGAGGCAATGCGGGGAACTAGGTACCACTCTTCATGTGCTATGGTCCTGCAAATCTCTCAGATCCTATTGGATCAAAGTTTTCAAACTTATATCCGAAATAGCAGAATACCCAGTAACACCGGCTCCCTCTCTGGCTCTCCTCCACTTAGGAATTGATAGCCTCCCACACAACTCATGCACCATTATCATCCATATCCTCACAATAGCTAAAAATAACATCACTAAACTATGGAAATCTAATACAGTTCCTTCTTTTTCAAACCTCATCACTGAACTTAACTGGCACGGAAAGATGGAAAAAAGAACATCGATCCAAAATTTCCCATTCTATAAATTCCAAAGTCATTGGTCCGGATGGTTCAGAAATCCTAACTGCTCAATATCATGCTGACATGATACCCCCACATTATTCTTACAAAGCGAGACTGGTACTTTCCTTCCCTTCCCCTTCCCCTCCCCTCATACTACCACCACCCTACTACCCTCCAATTTACTTGTTAAAACAATTGATTCACATAGAATGAGAATACCTCATAAGATACTTTCAATTACTATACTTTCTGTCTTTTTTTGAATATGCACACCTACTACCCTCCAGAGGGGTAAATAGACATCTTCTGACGGATGTAATAATCTAATATCTCTCTATGTGAACGCTCATATATGATTAAATTGTTTGTAATTGTCTTGAAAATTGTTTCAATAAAAATATTTGAGCATAAATATAAAACTCAAACGAACCACATGGCGTAATTCTGTTTATAAATTTTATTCCATATTAACCCCCTTAAAATATCACCCACATAAAGATAAATAAGATTTGCATCAAATAAAATTGTAGGAGCACTTATCACCGCATGTAATAACCCGCTGGCGTCTCACCACACTTCCGTGCACAGCCTGCTGTTCCACTTCCGGGTAGGAGGGGCAACATCTGACATCACGTATGGTCACAGTCAAGGTTTTATTCCATATTAACCCCCTTCTGTGCACAGCCCTCAGAGGAAGTTGTGATGACGAAACGCATCAGGGCGTGACCATACGTGATATCAGACATTGTCTCTCCTACCCAGAAATGGAACATTGGGCTGTGCACAGAAGTGTGGTGAGACGGCAGCGGGTTATTACATACGGTGACAAGTGCTCCTACTATTTTTTTTCATCCAAATCTAATTTATCTTTATGTGGGTGATATTTTAAGGGGGTTAATATGGAATAAAATTTAGAAACAGAAATACGCTATGTGGTTCATTTGTGTTTTATATTTATGAACCGGATCAATTGGACCTATTATTTGTGGTAGAGATTGCGGGACCAAGAGGAGGATTATTGTTTTGCCTAATTAACACCATGTTCTGGTGAGTGTGTAGTCTGATGGGGAGATTGTCATCTAAGAAACACGGTGTTGTTGGAGCGGATCTATAGGAATTATAGAGACTTTCCTTAAAAAAGATCTATGTGGTGGACTTTACCCTAATTTCACTCTACTACACTTTGGTGGAAGATTTATTATATATTTTTTTATTTATTCTGGCCTTTTATTACTATGTGTTTCATCATTGGTATCACTGCAAGCAAACTATTATGGCTCTGATAGGTGAAGCGCTGTTTTTATGAGGATATCCTTGTGACTCATATTATTTGTCTTTTTTGTTTTTTTGTTTAGTAAAAACAGCAGCTCATTGAGTTAATATTTCATAGTCTTGATTCACCAGTACATAAGCAAGTAGTTTCCACTCATGGAGTGATAAGTTGTGTATATAACATCTACTGGGGAAATGGCATCAATTTAAAAAAAAAAAAAAGGACACTAAACTGAAAAACTGTTTTGAGAGAAATACACTATATTGCCCAAAATATTGGGACACCCCTCCAAATCATTGGATTCAGGTGTTCCAATCACCTTCATTGCCACAGGTGTATAAAATCAAGTTCCTAGGCATGCAGACTGCTTCTACAAACATTTGTGAAAGAATGGGTCGCTCTCAGGAGCTCAGTGACTCCAAGCGTGGCCCTGTGATAGGTTGCCACCTGTGCAGTAAGTCCATCCGTGACATTTCCTTGTTACTAAATATTCCACAGTCAACTGTTAGTGGTATTATAACAAAGTGGAAGCAACTGGGAACAACAGCAATTCAGCCACCAAGTGGTAGGCCACGTAAAATGACAGAGCGGGGTCAGTGCATGCTGAAGCGCACAGTGCACAGAAATCGCCAACTGTTTGCAGAGTCAATAGCTAAAGACCTCCAAACTTCATGTGGCCTTCAGATTAGCACAACAACAGTAGAGAGCTTCATGGAATGGGTTTCCATGGCCGAGCAGCTGCATCCAAACCTTACATCACCAAGTGCAATGCAAAGCGTTGGATGCAGTGGTGTAAAGCACGCCGCCACTGGACTCTAGAGCAGTGGAGAAGTGTTCTCTGGAGCGGGGAATCATGCTTGTCTATCTGGCTATCTGGATATGTCTGGGTTTGGCAGTTGCCAGGAAAAAGGTACCTGCCTGACTGCATTGTGCCAAGTGTAAAGTTTGGTGGAGGGGGGATCATGGTGTGGGGTTGTTTTTCAGGGGTTGGGCTTGGCCCCCTAGTTTCAGTGAAGGGAACTCTTAAGGCGTCAGCATACCAAGACATTTTGGACAATTTCATGCTTCCAACTTTGTGGGTACAGTTTGGGGATGGCCCCTTCCTGTTCCAACATGACTGCGCACCAATGCACAAAACAAGGTCCATAAAAACATGGATGAGCGAGTTTGGGGTGGAGGAACCTGACTGTCTTGCACAGAGGCCTGACCTCAACCCAATAGAACACCATTGGGATGAATTAGAGTGGAAACTGCGATCCAGGCCTTCTTGTCTGACACTTCCTGTCCCATAGCCAAAACAGGTAGTGAGATGAAATCCCTGCAAATTATTGGAATCCCTTGGGTCCCCCCAGGTCACTAAAACTAGACCTGGACCCCCCAGTTCACTAATAACTGGAAGTTTTCCCCTCTATTCCTGTTCTGGGGACAACCCAAAATGAAAAACAGATACTTTCCAGCCCATAAAGTTCAGTACTACTTCAACTTGGTAAATGTTTTTCCAGGCTGCTGTGCAAGGACCTTGGCTTTGGGAAATGGCTGTCATTTCCTGATCACCGACAGCTGCTCCCCCCCCCCCTTACTGCACATGTGGGCAGGACTGCTGTTAAAAATCAAAAAACCATGGGGCTCCATGCAGCCAACCTGACAGCCCCCCCCCCCCAAAAAAAATAACATAGTTTACGATGCTTCAGTTATGATTGAACACAGTGAGTGATCGGTACTGATCATTCATTGTGTACATTCATGAAAGGAAGGTTCTGATAAATGTGACATATTTACCGGTCCCTTCCCCCTTTCTACAGCCTCAAGGATCCTATTGCGAAGCTGACAGCACTGCAGGGGTGGGTTATCACAGGGGGTCTGGGCAACAGGGAAAAATGTATGGTGCACAGGGAAGGTGCAGGGTGCAGTAGAGGGGGGGCTATTACTGAAACTGACCCCCTGTACATACAGGAGAACTGGTGGTACCCCCTTATCCAAAGCCTGCATGTGTGAGACAGTGACATGCTGTAAGACTAGCCCTGTAGTCTAATGTGGTGTGTGACATGGAGGCTGCAGGTGGGGTGAGGGTACGGGGTCAGAGAGAGACAATGACATTCCCACCTCCCTCGCCCCCCAAAAAATTTGATTTCTGGGGTTGCGAGGAGTTATGAAGATTAGGAGGAGGAATTTTATGTTTGGGTGAAGGTCCACTTTAGGTTAGATCTAAAATAGAGGTACACAACTTGTATATGTAATAATCCCAAGAATAATATGCGTTCTTTATTGGGGGTGTTGAAACACTCCACAAACACGTGGCCCACAAGAAACATGCAGGGGGGATTTACCAAAACTAGAGCACTCAGAATCTGGTGCAGCTGTGAGTGGTAGCCAATCAGCTTCTAACTTCAGCTTTTTCACATAAGCTTTAACGATAAAACCTGGAAGCTGATTTCAATGCAGAGCTGCACCAGATTTTGCACTCTCCAGTTTTAGTAAATCTCCCCGAAACTGAGCATTTCTGTACTAGCCAAACTATATGACCAGCAGATGGCAGTGTGGAAATGTGAGTTAAATTTTTCTAAGCTGAATAAATGCAAAAATAGCGCTGCGCTAACAAATATTGATAATAATATAAACTAAATAAATATAAATGCTCAAGCAATCAATAATAAATACATCAATAGTGTCAGTGTCTATACCACTAAACAGCTAGTATGAATGAGGTCCACATATAAAAACCTCAACACAGGTAATATAGAATATGGGACTAATAAACAGTGAAAACAAAAAAATAAATAAATATATATATATATATATATATATATATATATATATCATGAAAACAGTGCAAAAAAGGTCAAAAAGGTGAATAGCAGAAAAAAACTGACTTTTCTCCTGTACTGTGCTTGTGTGGTATCCACCATCACCAGGCATGCATGCTCACCTCACAAGTTGACCCACATCACAAATGTGAAAAATAGCAGTAATCCTCAATGTCGATCAGGGATCCCTGATGTAGTCACATGATGCATGACGCAATGTGTCGGACGGAAGCGTGGTGACGTCATTGCCGGTTGCGGCCGGGATCACCGCCATCTTAGTTTCCAAAAATACTATGCTGTTTGTGGGCGTTTGCAGCCCTTTTGCCTTGTGAGTGTATTTCTTGCATTTTCAAGGTTTTTTAAATAAAATTAACTCTACTGCACTAGGAGGATTCCCTCTCTCTTGTTCACTTATGTACCGTGTTTCCCCGAAAATAAGACACTGTCTTATATTTTTTTTGGCTCAAAAAAACACACTAGGTTTTATTTTCGGGGTAGGTCTTATTTTTTAAATGTCCAGGTGTGGACAGGGGGTGCAGAGGTGAGCTGCAGGCAGTTGTGGATGAGGGTTACTATGGAGAGGGCCGGCTGATGACAGTTGTGAGCTGCAGTCAGGTGTTGGAGGGGAGACTTGACAGGTGAGTTTCAGACAGGGTGCAGATATGAGCCACAGGGGTGCAGGGGTGAGTTGCAGACGTGGGATGCAGAGCTGAGCTGTGGGCAGAGGGTGCAGAGCTGAGCTGTGACCAGGGGGTAGAGCTGAGCAGTGGCCAGGGGGTGCAGAGCTGAGCTGTGGCCTGGGGGTGCAGAGCTGAGCTGTGTCTGGGGGGTGCAGAGCTGAGCTGTGGCCAGGGTGTGCAGAGCTGAGCTGTGACCAGGGGGTGCAGAGCTGAGTTGTGGCCAGGGGGTGCATAGCTGAGCTGTGGCCATGGGGTGCTCCTTCAAAATAACCACACTGTCTTTTTCCAGAGCAGACTGTATTTTTCTTCTGGTTACCTATGGGTTTCCCTTTGTATCGCAAACAATTCTTCTGGCAGTTATGGCTGCAATCTTTCTTGGTCTACCTGTACTTTGCTTGGTATCAAGAGGTCCCTGAATTTTATACTTCTTAGTGGAAGTGATGACTGGCATAATCAAGGCTTTGGACATCTTTTTATGTCCTTTTCCATCATTATAAAGTTCCATTACCTTGTTACGCAGGACTTTTGACAGTTCTTTTCTGATCCCCATGGCTCAGTATCTAGCCTAGTCAGTGCTTCCACGTAAGAGCTAACAAACTCATTGTCTATTTATACACTGACACTAATTGCAATTTAAAAAGCCACAGATGTGGGACATTAACCTCTAATTGGCATTTTAACCCGTGTGTGTCCCCTTGTGTGTCTGTACCGAGGCCAAACATTCCAGGGTATGTAAACTTTTGATCATGGCCATTTGGGTGATTTCTGTTATCATTATAATTTAAAAAGGAGCCAAACAACTATTTGATAATAAATGGCTTCATATGATCATCATTATTCAATAAAAGAGCATTTTTTGGCGTGATCAGTCATATTTTCAATATCAATGCCAACATTTCACAATTTCTGCCAGGGTATGCAAACTTTTGAGCACAACTGTATAAATATATATTTTTCACTGTTTATTATTGGTCCCATATTTTATATTACCTGTGTTGAGGTTTTTATATGTGGACCTCATTCACATTAGATGTTTAGTGGTATAGACATTGACACTATTGATGTATTTGTTATTGATTGCTTGAGGATTTATATTTATTTAGTTTACATTATTTCCAATATTTGTTAGCACAGCACTATTTTTGTATTTATTCTTTTTAGTGGTGGAACACTTTTTGGGTGCTTGCTGCTTCTTTTGATTTTTTTAATACGTTGGTGTTCTTTAGGTTTTTATTTGGTTTTGTTTGGCAGCACATAAGACTTCTACCATTATTGTCAATTTTTCCAAGCTGCCTTCTCTGCGTGTGAAAGTGTATGCTAAGTATTCACAGCTCTCAGGCTGTAATGATGACCTCAAACACATCTCGTACTACAAACTTCTGACAAAAGATCTGCCAGTTCTGTCTGCAGTTTCCAATCCAAACCCACCTAAATGGATCCCTGAAATTTGGATGACTGTGCCTATGTGTGCATTGTTTATGGATGTACTGTGTGTGTGCTCACCTTTTCATGTACTTTTTAGAAATTAAAGTTGAACTCCAGACACAAAAACATTTATATAAATATATTACTCACAAAAAAGGAATGTGGGAAACATCCCCACAACATTTATTGGACTGCAACATCACGAGACAGAAATTACTGCTAGACTAATACACCTTACTAATTGATCTGCGACTGCTGCCCTCTCTGCCAATCTCTTCACTGGCTTCCAATAGCCGAACGTATAAAACTCAAAATACTAACCACAACATACAAGGTTATCCACAATGTTGCCCCCAGCTACATCACCAACCTCATCTACAGATATCGCCCAAACCGTCCTCTCCATTACTCCTGCTCTCCAATTCCCTTGTTACCTCCTCCCACACTCACCTTCAGAACTTCCCTAGAGCCTCTCCAGTCCTCTGGAACTCCCTGCCCCAGTATGTCTTGTTAGCTCCTACCCTGTCCAACTTTAGAGGATCCTTGAAAACTCATTTATTCAGGGAAGCCTACCCCACCTCCACCTAACTGTACTTAAGTCACCTCCATCATATCATCCCCTGCAGCTATTACCTTTTGTACCACCTCCCCCTCCCTTTAGATCAGATGTCTCCAAACTTTTCAAAGGGCCAGTATACTGTCTTTCAGAGTTTAGGGGGGCTGGATTGTGGCCAGCTGGAGTAGAAAAAGTCTCAGGGTCAACATCAGTGAGTAAACAAGGTCTCAGGTGTGGTGTTCAGTTGCATAGTGCATGAGGTCAATAGGAGTAGGAGTAGTGCCCCATCATTGCTATCATTGGAAGGAATATAGTGCCCCAAGGGCCAGATAAAGGCTAGCAAAGGGCCACAGTTTGGAGACCACTGCTTTAGATTGTAAGCTCCAAAACCAGGTCCTCCAATTTCTTCTATATCAAACTGTATTGTAATTGTACTGTCCCCCTTATATTGTAAAGAGCTGCGTAAACTGTTGACACTATATAAATCCTGTATAATAATATTAATAATAATAATATATTTACTAACATGATTGCATTTCCGTACACTCCGCTCCTCGCAAGACCTCTTACTCTCTAGCTCCCTTATCTCCTCCTCCCATGCTCGTCTCCAAGACTTCTCCAGGGTGTCACCCATCCTCTGGAACTCCCTACCCCAATCTATCAGACTATCACCTACTCTACTTGCCTTTAGGTGATCACTGAAAACCTTTCTCTTCAGGGAGGCCTATCCCGCCCTCTGCTAATTCTGGAATCCGCTGCTCTTTCAACCACTCCATCCCCCACAGTGACTACCTACTGTACCATTCACCCCTCCCTCCTAGATTGTAAGCTCCAAGGAGCAGGGCCCTCAAATCCCTCTTGTATTGAACTGTATTGTTACTGTATTGCTTCCCACTATAATGTAAAGCGCTGAGCAAATCGTTGGCGCCATATAAATCCTGTATAATAATAATAATTTCTATGTTCTATGTACTGTGGGCGAACAGATATAGTGAATGCAGGGTCCTGGGTTAGTAACACTTTAACAAAGTAACCCTTTCATGACTGTAAAGGGCTATTTGTCATATTGTCATAGCACCCCTGGAGAGTATTTGTGGCACCCTGGTTGAAAAACCCTGGTTTATTAAAGCGGTAGTAAACACTGCTTGCTCACTTGTACCTACAGGTAAACTTATAATAAAGCTTACTTATAGGTACAAGAAATATCTCCCAAACATGCATCGTTTAGGAAATATTCACTGTTTCTGGTGACGTCGCCGCATACTCTTGCCTTCCCTTCAGAACTCCATGTCACTCTGCCATGGCTGTGACTCCTGTATGCATGCGTGGGAGTGACATCATCACGGCTCAGCCATTCAAACTGTCTGAGCCCACGTAGCCCCCTAGAGGACAGACTAGGTGAAGATGGAAGCCCTGTCAGCAGTGACAGCGCACCACTGTATGGCTTCATTTTTAGGTACGATTTTCATAATGTGCTAGTGTGCGATGCATACTAACACATTATGGCATTGCCTTGCAGGGAGAAGCTTTTTGTCCCCTTGAAGACTTTACTACTGCTTTATGGGCACTGTCAACATCTTTTGAGAATTTTTTGTGGTTTCTGGTCATTTGTTTTACATAAACATATCTTTTACTTCATGTATTTATTACTTGTATCAAATCATCATTTTAGAAACACATATTAATATTTGTACCTTTCATAGAACTGTGTTCACAGTGATGTGGGCTTTTTAATGCAATATATGACAGCCCATCATTGCCTGGGTAAGACTCAATGCCTAGCCCTTCCACTGGCCATGGCAAGAGGGCTCCTGTGTAATACTCCTGGAGAACCGCACCTGTGATCCCATTCTAGAGAGCTGCAAGAATAATGATTTTTATTAAGTGGATTCTCTTTATCCTCTGGACCAGTCCTGCCCTTTAAACAGTTCATACATAATAAGCTTGAGAACTTACTTTGCTACAGTAGATGCTCGCTGGAGGACTGTCACTCTCTAACTGATACTCCATATAGAGCTGTAAGAACTGAAGACATGAAGGGGGGGGGGGTGTTCTTCCACCGTGCATGAGGTCAATCTACACTCTAAGAAATAAAGGACTACAGAAGAATGTTCAATCTTTAATAAAGAACATGTGTACCCAACACTATACAGTATATCCTACTACCTCTCTTCTGAGATACAACTTTTTATATATATATTACATAATTTAACCAGAGGTTTATGAACATCTGACTGTCACACCTATATGTGCTTGTTGGACATCCCTTTACAAAAATATTGATATGGAGTTAATCCTCTTGTGGCTATACCAGCCTCCACTCTTCTGGAAAATCTTTCTGCAAGAGTAAGGAGTGTGTCGGTGGGGTTTTTGTTCTATTCAGCCAAAAGAGTCATTAGGTGAGGATGGACACTGGTGAAGACCTGACTCGCAATTGGCATTACAGTTCACCCCAAGAGTGTTCATTAGGTATTAAGGTGCATCAGGACTCTGTGCAGGTCACTTGAGTTACACCACACCAAACTAGGTCTTTTTTAGATCTGGGTTTGTACACCTGAACTAGGATCTCCACATACTGTTGGCCATATCATGTACTGTGTATATATATATATATATATATATATATATATATACACACAGTGGATATAAAAAGTCTACACACCAATGTTAAAATGTCAGGTTAAAAAAATGAGACAAAGATAAAACATTTCTGAACTTTTTCCACCTTTAATGTGACATATAAACTGTACAACTCAATTGAAAAACAAACTGAAACATTTTAAAACATAAAAAAACTAAAATAATGTGGTTGCATAAGTGTGCACACCCTCTTATAACTGGGGATGTAGCTGTGTTCAGAATTAAGCAATCACATTCAAAATCATGTTAAATAGCAGTCAGTACACACCTGCCATCATTTAAAGTGCCTCTGATTAACCCCAAATAAAGTCCAGCTGTTCTAGTAGGCCTTTCCTGACATTTTCTTAGTCGCATCCTACAGCAAAAGCCATGGTCCGCAGAGAGCTTCCAAAGCATCACAGGGATCTCATTGTAAAATGGTATCAGTCAGAAGTAGGGTACAAAAGAATTTCCAAGGTGTTAGATATACCATGGAACACAGTGAAGACTGTCATCATCAAGTGGAGAAAATATGGCGCAACAGTGACATTACCAAGAACTCGACGCCCCTCCAAAACCGATGAAAAGATGAGAAGTAAACTGGTCTAGGAGGCTGCCAAGAGGCCTACAGTAACATTAAAGGATCTGCAGGAATATCTGGCAAGAACTGGCTGTGTGGTACATGTGACAACACTCTCCTGTATTCTTCATATGTCTGGGCTATGGGGTAGAGTGGCAAGAAGAAGAAGCCTTTTCTTACAAAGAAAAACTTCCAAACCCGGCTAAATTTTGCAAAAACACATCTGAAGTATCCCAAAAGCATGTAGGAAAATGTGTTATGGTCTGATGAAACCAAGGTTTAACATTTTGGCCATAATTCCAAAAGATATGTTTGGTGCAAAAACAACACTGCACATCACAAAAAGAACAGTGAAGCATGGTGGTGGCAGCATCATGCTTTGGGGCTGTTTTTCTTCAGCTGGAACTGGGGCCTTAGTCACGGTAGAGGGAATTATGAACAGTTCCAAATACCAGTCAATATTGGCACAAAACCTGCAGGCTTCAGCAAGAAAGCTGAAGATGAAGAGGAACTTCATCTTTCAGCATGACAATGACCCAAAGCATACATCCAAATCAACATAGGAATGGCTTCACCAGAAGAAAATAAAAGTTTTAGAATGGCCCAGCCAGAGCCCAGACCTGAATCCGATCAGAAATCTGTGGGGTGATCTGAAAAGGGCTGTGTACAGGAGATGCCCTCGCTATCTGACAAATTTGGAGTTATTGCCAAGTCAAGATATGCCATGTTGATAAACTCATACCAAAAAATACTGAGTACTGTAATAAAATCAAAAGGTGCTTCAACAAAGTATTAGTTTAAGGGTGTGCACACTTATGCAACCATATTATTTTAGTTTGTTATTTTTACTTCCCTCCACCTAAAAGATTTCAGTTTGTTGTTCAACTGAGTTGTACAGCTTATAGGTCACATTAAAGGTAAAAAAAGTGCTGAAATGATTTAACTTTGTCTCGTTTTTTTACATCACAGAAATCTGACATTTTAACAGGGGTGTGTAGACTTTTTATATCCAATATATATATATATATATATATATATATATATATATATATATATATTTCAAGGATACTTCAAGCAAACTTCATTGCAGATTTAGAAGCATAGCTTGAAGCTTGTGTGCCCCAATGCAAAGGATGATCTGGGGTCCCCCCCACTGCCCGGCCAGCCCGGGCACTCTATAGTTTACTGAATTACCTATGCAGACTGACGCAGCAACAGAGTGCACAACCTGATGTGACAGGGAGGTCGCACATACCCCCTAGAGCATGGTGGGGTCACCATTGCGCCTCCTACAAACTGCATGCTCAGACAGGCTATGGCACCAACTTCCTTTTTACTTGAAGCTTGCTGCAGACTTCTAGGAAATATAGGAAAACAGGAAATTAAACTAGCAAGGGAAGTCTGTACACACTGCAAAGGAATCTATACTGTTCTTGGTGCATTTTATGTGGGTATATTTTCACTTTCACTGCATATATAATTATATACAGTATTTTATATATATATATATATATATATATATATATATAGTTTTTTATTAGTTTTAAATATATTAAAATAATAGGACAGCACAGCAGAAACTGTTTCCCAATAGACTGTCTCTCTATGACTGAAACTGTTTATGCCTCCTGGTAATAGGGCAGGCAAGGAGAGGAAGAGGGGTCACTTCTGACTCATTCAGGTGTACGTGTCAATGGCAGCTTGAGCCATTGAGCACTGTAACCAATAAGTAAAGTAGCTAAGAAAAGTCTGTGGGTATGTGAAAAGGAGCCTAGTATCCCTCTGCTGGCAGGAGAATAAAATACAAAATATGAAATATATCATGATCAACTGACTTTTTTTTCATCTCTTCTTGGTCTCACATTTATTGGAAGTGTATAATATAGCAGTCAAAGTAAAAAGTCAGTAAGAACAGCTTTCACTAAAATACTACCCGGTGACCCTGTCATGAAAGTCCTTGATCAGGTGTAGGGAAACATTCTGTTCTGTCTCCCAGTTGTTTCATTGTATCATTACCTTAAAACATGGCTTACAATGGAGACTACAATAGGCAGTTTCAACAGATACTACATAGGCATGGTCCACTGTTGTCACCATCAGGAAACCTGCCCTGAGAAAAGCCATGCAGCCATTATTGGAGGGCATGTAGATGGGAAATGTCTGAAAAGAGGCTACAGAGGATAAGCAGCACTGAGATGCAAAAAATACAAAAAAAATGTAAAAAAAAGGATAAATTATTTTTAAAAATGTTAGCCTTCTATGATACACATTGTTTTAGCAAACTAAATGCCTTTAAATTAGTGTTTATGTCTACTTGACACACTGATAAAGATCACTGAAATAGTATCAAGAAAATTACGTGAATTTAAAACCACAAAGACTCAGAAAGTTTTTCAATTGTATATTTATTAAAAGTATCAAAACGCAAAGAAACCTCTTAATAAAAAAACATAGGCCTTAAAGTACCTTAATTGATAAATTGTATTTAAAATACAATAAAACATGCAGTTCCTCTCACATCTGTAATATCGTGAGCGGTTTGAAACTTAGTACCACAACGATAATTGAACCTGCAGATGTTACATCATGTGAACAAAATAATAATAATATTAATAATATACTTTTTACATATATAGTGCTAACATGATTAACATACATGCCAGTAAACACATGGGAATATCAAAAGCCAAAACGAACGACGCCCGCGTCAAAATGTAAGATATATGGATGCACATATATATTATATATAGTAGTATTAATCATACAATTAGTTGACAGAGCAAGAGTATCTGTGGGTGAAATTGCACAGAAAAAAAAAATGTTGGGGCACCCATTCATTTTTTTTTCTTTTGGACCTCTGTGGGTTTTTTTAGTTCTTGTTACAAATCAAACAATCCAGAAAAAACGCCATCTAATTTAATTAGGTTATGCAGATGCACAGCACTCCGATTAAAATGCATGTCACATCATTCACTCTCCTGGTTTTAAAGCTGAACTCCAGCCAGATGTAAAGGGATGCACTAATACAGGTCACTCAAACATATTTTGTATTACAAATAATGCAAGTACCTGAATCTGACTTGGTATCAGCCTCCGTTGTGCAGCACAACTCAGACTGGAGGAGGGAGAAACCGCACCAGGAACTAATCAGTTGTACTGCAGTGCAAGGGAAATGCCGATAGGAGGAGAGAGCAGAGAGATTGCTATCCAGTCACAGGCTGGGAAGGGGACCTGTAAGTGTTACTGAACTACACCAAAAACAAATCCAGTCTCCTGTCCTTCCAGATAGGACTGTGCTGTGTGGCAGAGCTGTTTACATCACAGACCTGAATGGACAGAAATACAAACCCTTTGCCAGGTATAACATCTCCCATATATGTATGTCATCTGTGAATTTAGCTGTTTGCCTGGAGTTCAGCTTAAAACTTGGGAGTAGCCCATTGGAGGTTGGCGGCTGCACATTGCAGCTGATCCAACTCCAGCACTCAAAAAAAAAAAACTTTATTACACAAAACAAAAATAACACTCTGATTCTTGGATTCAAGAAAAGTACAAACAGGAACAAAACTAAAAAAAGTTTGTGTTTTTTTTTTTGCAAAGGTGCACCAAGCCATTCTGTACTCTTACCCCCTCCCAAGGTGTCCAATGTAGCAGTGTGGTAGAAGTAAGACGTAACCTTTTTCTCATTCAACGCTGCCATCATACTGACAATTCACATCCCAAGTCGCTGGCTCCTTCTAGAACCTAAAACTTCCTTGTAGCGGCAGATTATGCTACAATAAACTTTGTTTTGCAAAACATTTCCATAACCATAGCATATTTTATTTCTTGTACAGGCGCCAGATCCTTTGAATAAGGAAAATAAAATACGAATCAAATTATTCTCACCATGCACTGCTCTTTTTAATCCATTAATCTTATTAACCAGGGCATGATTGGTAAACTAGAAGAGCCAATCAGATTTCAATGAAATGGCATCAGATGAGTAAAAGAATGAATTCTGATTGGTTGCAGGAAGGTACAGCTTTTGGCACAAAGTGATGGGTTCTTTAAGATACAAATTTTTTTTTTTTTTTTTTTAGAGTACTGAAGCTTTTTTTTTCCTGCTTTGGCAACCCAAAATTCATAAAAGACATTTGAAATTGAAATAGCAGCAAACGGGTCCTGCGCCTGTACAACAAATCCACTTTTGTAAGAACCATCATGACAGCTGCCTATTGTGACACCATCCTTGTCCATCTCCTTTAATGCCACAAAACAGATTCTACACCTTAGGAATTGGAATTTTTATTTTTGAGATTAGATCCTGATAAAAGTTTCATTCATTCCCTTTCAATTCTCAAGGCCAACCCCACCCAAAACTAGTTCAGTCATTTGGTGGGCTATGCTGGGTTTTTGCTGATCTCCCCGTAGTTCTAGAAGCCACCGTGTGCGTCCAGGCAAAACTGTAACACCAGTTTAGGGTAGAGCTGACCTTTACACATAGACAGAAAAAATAGGATCGGGACATACAGATCCCTCTAACATGTACTGACAGTTCTGGTACAGAATATAGTGATCAAATACATGTTTTGCTGGCGTCTCATTCATACGTATAGTATTTTTGTGTAGAGATTGTGTCTGAGGTAATGGTCTATAGTGTGTGTTGTACTTAGATGAAACACACTGAAATGAACTGACAATTAGGCTTGGTTCACATTCTTGCAATCTGCATTTTGCGAATAGGCAACCCATTCATTTCAATGGGCTCCTCTACTAGCAGAAACACAGGGAAAGAACCAGGTCTGGCATGTACAAAAATACTCATTTGCAATGCATGGGAGTGCCATTAGGGAATCAAAGGCACCACTGCGCGTCTGCTAAAGAGCAGCGACTTTTGCCTGCGGGTCAGGAATCTGTACGATTTTGTGAGCGCTCCCGACCCACAATAAATGTGAACCTAGCCATAAAAACTTAAATGCTGTACTCCAGCTAACTGGTGCAAATGTTGGTATTTTGTTTATTATTGTACATCAGGCTATGTGCCAGTGGGACACTACAAGTCCCAGCATGCCACTCCTGAGACTGGTACCCACCAGAAAGACAAGGCCTGTAATTCTAGTCTGTGCAGCTTTTGTAACTGTCATCAAGCTATACTAATCTGTAATCTGAAGTGTTTAATACTTTTTATTTGTTGTATTGCATTAAGGGGCCTCATATATCAAGCTATCCAGAGGTCTGCCTTATCTAAACAAAAAAAATCAGTCAGTTTCTATTGCAGGTTTCTCTTGCACATCACAAAGTCACACATGAACAGGATTGTGACAGACTGTGCTGTAATCACTTGTTGTCCAACACATTCATTAATGCTAGGGAAATTGTACTTAGCAGAACATACATGTTGCCATATGCATGGTAATAAAAATGCAAGATAGTGCAGCAAAGAAGTGAAGATCTGGAGTAGTTGTATGTGGCTGACTAATACATAGGTGGCTGATACATGTACATATGTGGAGTTTTTATTGCTTATGAATGCAGAATGAATGTAATATATCTGCAAACACAAAATATATTTCTTCAGTATTTATAGTGACCCCAACACCCTCTTTACTTACCTTTCTGGTGGCCCATGTGTTAAAACTCCATTTCTTCTCTGCATCATGAATTTGACTCATCAGTTGTGTCAAACACCTTTTACCCCTGTTGCATGCTATGGATCCTTCCATTGGCTCATACATCCTGTAGCAAGGTATAAGCTGACAGAAAGAACCACCGGCGGTAGCAGGGGAGCAGGTATTCACCAAAATTGGAATACATGACATGGTGAAGTTTTAACACACGGGCTATGGAAAAGGTAGGTTTGGAGCGAGCCTGCTCTTTTATAGCCTGATCATTGTGTATACGTGAGAGGATCACTGTGAACTGCTGTGCGATTGGTTGCTATTGCTACATTTTACATATCATTGCTTCTTCAGAATAAAACCCAATTAAGCACTGGTAATCCATGCCAACCAAAAAGAAATTATTTTCTGCAGTTTTGTGTGACCATGTTTATCAAAGTGGGTCAAATGCTGGAAGTCAGACAACATATGTATAACACTAATGTTCATAGACAGCAGAAAATCCATGGCTACACATTTTTTGGTATCAGGCGCTCAGCATTTTCAATTCTTCAACAGTTAACCACCACATATAGTCTCCATGCACCATTACACCACCATGAAGACAATTTATGAAACCGGAAACAAAGAAGAAGGCATTGTCAGAAAGAACTATTTCTAAGTCCTTCAACTCGTAAGTTAAAATGACAACAGCTGTGTTATTACCTTTCACAGTCAGCCCTGGTGGATCTTTATGACATAACACAGAGTCAAGGGAGGCTAACTCCAGCTGAAATTATTTCAGTTCTAGTCACCAACTCAGACCTAATTTATTTTAGTTCTAGTCATTGGAGACCAACTCCAACCTAAATGATTTCAGTTCTAGTCAATGGAGACCAACTCCAACCTAAATGATTTCAGTTCTAGTCAATGGAGACCAACTCCAACCTAAATGATTTCAGTTTTAGTCAATGGAGACCAACTCCAACCTAAATTATTTCAGTTCTAGTCAATGGAGACCAACTCCAACCTAAATTATTTCAGTTCTAGGCAATGGAGACCAACTCCAACCTAAATTATTTCAGTTCTAGTCAATGGAGACCAACTCCAACCTAAATTATTTCATTTCTAGTCAATGGGGGCCAACTCCAATCTAAATTATTTCAGTTCTAAGCAATGGTTGCCATCTCTAACTGAAAATATTTCAGTTTCATTCAACTGAAAATATATCAGTTCTAAGTGTGGGTACCAGTGGGTTAAATCCCCATCCAGCATTTTATATGTGGTGAGATCTGTCTGTCATTTTGAGTGGGACCAGTTATTTCATTTGGTATATTTTCTCACTGAAGTCTCCAAAATATAAACCGGCATATGACTTCAACAGCACATACAAAGTTTATAAGACGTTAGCTAGTTTACTACTAGATGTAGAAGGACTGAAAGTGATATGATTCCAATGTACTTTTAAATTACATAAGAAGCCTTTATGAATTGAGAATTACAGAAGCCATTTTGAAATGTGAATCAATATTCAGAATGATAAATCTCATCATTCCTTGTGACCTGGTGAACTTACAATTGCTCCACATGTCCTAGTCAGCTCACTAAGTTCTCATTGTTATTAGTTCACCTTTGGAAATGGTTGCCTTGAGTAGATCTAAGCTGCAGATACACCTAAAGAAACCTTTAGTGCCCAAAGTTGTGATCTCACAGAAAAAATACAACATTGACAATTAAAGAGAGAGAAAGCAAAATGACTTTCCAAAAATAAATATCAGGAAACAAGCAAAATATTCTTTGTCTCCATATGATTCAGTTAAGGCAGTTCAATGTGTTTCCATTTTCTCAAAATACTTCTGTGGATTTGAACAGAAACATTTGGTGACATCCCATCAACGATAATGGTATTGCCCCCAAAACACTGAAATTATGTTTCTCCTTGTTTCTGTTTAAAAAAAAAATCGATTGCACAAAGTGTAAAAAGAATATCAGACTGCTGATGGAGGAAACAGCAATCAGCTAGTGAATGGAACCTGGTAAAAACTCCTAAAGGTAAAGTACGTTCTCCTTTTGTTGGATATTCCAAGCCACCATTGGATGGAAGGAGCTCACAGCATCCTATAAAGGGTACATCCTTCCACTTTCTAACCAGAGACATCTGATGGTAATACGAAGCAGACTTTTCCTAGTAAAGATTCCACAGTTACAAGGATTCTCTGATGCCCTGGACTCCCCCAAGAGCCGCAGCAAGTTTATTCTGAAGTCCGGTAGACAGGTGCTCAATTCACACCCTCTGTCACTAAGTTCTGCAAGGTGCTTTCTTTGATTTGCTGAATGAAGAGTTTGCGTTCATCCTCCGGAGTCCGCCCATTCTGTGCTCGCACAATGCAGGTGGGTCGGTGGAGGTTCAACATGTAGATAAGATGCTGTTTCTCATTCTTTAGTTCCTCAATCTGGGCTTTCAGTTCTGCATTGATAGATTCCAGCTTCTCTGACTCCTTATTAGAAGAAGCAAGGCAGAGTTAGTGACAAGGTAAAGACATCCCATCTACAGACACATAATGGAATTTAAAAAACAAATACGTTCCTTTAAAAACTTTATTCTTTGAATGTATCACTGTAAATCAAGCAATACTGCTGTTAGGACGCTGGTGAACGCTCTCGTAGTACATTGATTTCTCCTGTCATTCAGTAACTGCCTGCCTGTACAAGGTACAGGCAGACAGCTTACACTGACAGTTTGCAAGAGCCTGAAATTGCACCCGCGATCAGCAATGCCTTCCAGGCTCCTGCAAAAAAATTATAAAGGCACATTTTTTTACCTGCAAAAAAGAAATGTGCATTTATACATTTTTTTTTAAAGGTTAACTTGCCCTTTAAAGTCAAACTATTCTGACATATTTACAAAGGTACAAGGGCACCTCTGCTGTCATTTGACAGCCTGTAATAATTGGGGGAAATATAAAATCAAGGGGCTCAATGTAAATTTTCTTGACTCATTACAAGCTTACCAAGTCCTCCAAAATTCTGCTGAACTTCTTCACAAAGTATAGCAGTCATTTAGTTTTATTACAAAATATTTGCTGCTGCGTGTTTATTGTCTGCACATTAGAATGGTGGGAAGGTGTGGTATATGTTGACCTCTAAGTATACTCACCTTCTGCAAGCATTCTGTTCTCTCTTTCTTTTTGTTTCGACACTTGGCGGCTGCCACCTTGTTCCTCTCTCTTCTCCTCTTCTTCCTGTCGTCTTCTTCTGGCACAAACTGGGAAATAAAAAAGGACATGTCTACATAAGTTCCAGATATTCTCCCAATAGAACACTGACACTCAACTGTCTGACAACCAGCAGTAAACAGATAGTTGAGTTTGTTTTTGGATGATCACAGGATTTGTCTGCTTAAAAACAGAATCCCGTTTATTGTCAATGTAGTCTGAATTAAGGCTTGATACTCATATCTCTGGAAAACTCTCCAAGCTCTGCACCGAAGTTCTCAACACTGCTTACCTGCTGTGGTCTCAACACAAGAGTCTCACTTTGTGTTTTATAGCTTACAACAAAGCAAGAAAACCAAGATTTCATGGTTATGGGGAGGACAGTTGGAACCCCAATATGGGGATCCCACAGCCAGAGTCACTCAGAAAACGTTCTCATTAGACATCAGCTTTGAGAAGAATTGATCATCTAATCACTTTATCCACTAAGAGTAAAGTGACAGGTTCTCTTGTAAGAAAAATTATTATTTAACTTCATCTTTCTGATTGTGCAATGAGCAAAATTGGTGCAAATCACAAGACTAGCTATACAGAATTGTAAATTTTTGGTGAGAAAAGCATCAAACAGTGATATATTCCCACTGTAAATGTAGCCATTTTCCAGGTGTTTGCATTTAATTATGAATGCCTCACAAAAGTAACCAGTTCTCCCCAGAAACCTCTTTAATAGAACCATAGACATTGCTTACCTCTGTCTTAGCCACTGTCATTTCTATGGGTCTTTCTGCAACCACAACGCTGTCCAATGTGCAAGGTGCACGGATACGCTTGTTCTGGATGGTGTACCTCAGTTCTTCTTTAACCAGAGGCGTCAAGTTGGTGAAGTCTTCAAATGCGAACGTCATCGTTGGAGACAGACATGGGACAATGGCGGTTGCGCTGACCTCCACAGCTGAACCCTGTCCTGGGTGTTGAAGCATCATTTTTCTAAGGACAAAACACAAATCCGGCATTTTAGGAAGTCAGAATGACTCCACATCACATCTATAGTTAAGGTGTGCTAAAGTACTCCTTTAAATAAGTCTCCTAATCAATAGATATTTACATTTTTGAGCAGAGGGAAATAGACAAGGAAAGCTTACTCTTACCTGAAGCTCTCTATTAATGTATAATATAGTGTATGTACTCTATAGAAAACCTCCTCCACTAACTGCTCCCAGTCCCAACTGTCTGAAATAGGACACAGCTCCAGGCACAACCAAATCAGAAATGAGCAAGGGAGAGGATCACTGTCGGAACTTTACCATACTAAACTAAAGGGGTCAATTTACTAAAGGCAAATATACAGTTGCTCCAGAGCTTAGTAAATGAGGAAGAGCTCTGCTGACTTCCATTGACAATCTTGAGCAAGTAAAAATGTTTTTTTTTTATTTTCATTGCTTGTGATTGGGTATCTCTTAGATTGTAAGCTCCAAGGAGCAGGGCCTTCCTAACCCTCTTGTATTGAACTGTATTGTTGCTTTATTGTCTCCTGTTATATTGTAAAGCGCTGAGCAAACTGTTGGCGCTATATAAATCCTGTATAATAATAATATTCTTTGCAAAGTGACGATTCACCTCATTTACTAAGCTCTTGGGCAATTGCACTTGCAAAGTGTACAGTCTATTTGTGGGAAAGGTAAGTACTGAGAATTCTAAATCAATCCCATAGACTACTAGGGTAAGTGTCATGTTGCACATAAAAAGCCCTAAACCTGTTTCCTAAATGGATAAATCACATTTTCAAGATGTAAAAATGAAACCAATTTTGATGATCTCACCGTTCTAAATTGGTGAAAAGTAAGGCTGATATCACACAGGCAATTTTTTTTTTCACAGCCTGTTTTACAGTTGCTCTTTCCTGCTCAGAAATTCATAATGATTTTCTAATGGAACTGCTAATTCTACAATTTTTAGAAAGATTTGTTGCTAAATTGATATTGACAATAACTCTTTATCCACCTCTAAGGCTAGGTTCACACTACTGCATGTTGGGGGGAACCGCGCACAAAATTTTGCAGTTTCCTGACATGAACAGAAACATGTTTCCCTAGCACACAAATGGTGATGCCACTAATTGTTAATGGCACCCCCATGCATTTGCTATTGTGTGCCATTTTCACTTGCACCAAACCGGCACCATGTGGTTTGGTGCAGCGTGTTTTTGTAAAAGGGTCAGGGATTTCTTTTCTGTGTATCCAGCTTGTATGGCAGCCCTTTAAAATCAAAGGGCTGCCTTACACACGACGTGCGGAAACACACAAGTTCTTGGTTGTACCTGTAGTTGTGAACCTAGCCTATGGCTTAGCTACAAACTGCTGAAGGAGAACAATTTGAAAGAGAGTACAACCCAATGCTGTAGCACTATAATCAGTGACTCTAAGAATTAAATTGCTATCTGCAAATAGCTGGTAATCACTTGCATTAGCGATTTACAGCAGTGATTAATCTCTGCTACAAGATCGCCAATGTGACATCAGCCTAAAAACTGGCTCCATGCTGGCTTTGTAAAAAAAAAGTAAAGAGGGTTTTCTTGCATACAGAAATACTAAATTTCACAAGCAAAGTGTCTCATAACAACCAATCAGGTTTTATCTCTCATTCTGTGGCAAAAAGAATCAACTGAATTCTACAGATAATGGCTTGAAGCTTGGTCCAGTCTTCCAAACTTTGATAACTTATCGGTCTGCACTGTGTAATAAGCTTTATAACTTGTTTTTCTAGCTTGAACAAAAAAAATATGTCAGCAGTGACAAATACGGCTGAAAGCTTATTGTCGCTCATAATGTTACAAAGTGCAAAGTTTAGTAGACATATAAATAGCATTTGGCTTATAATTACACAACCTGACAATATTATTTTTAGGGTCAGATCACCAATTAAACCATTTATTCTGCCTAGAGGTCTGTGTCAATGTAAACAAGAGGTGAGCAAGATTTGGCTCATTGCCTGTCGGGAAGGTGCAGCCCATACCGGTTACCAAGTTTCGTAGGGCACTAAAAGCTATTGTGACAACTCAAAGTGGCTATTTTTTCATCCCTCAAAGAAATTAAATTTGGTATCTTGAAACTGACCCTCTCATAAAATAAAAATGCCCTAATTAAATGTACCAGTTAAAAAAATTCTCAGTACTTACCTTTCCCACTGCCCATTCTGATAGAACATGGCTTCATTCAGTAAAATATTTTGATGAAATCCATAGGAAATGTAAATTCCAGAAAGTATCAATCTCCTGGATCCTCCATAGCTCCTGTTAACCTCCATGTTGCTGCTGTGTCCTTTAATGGGTGGAGGTCAGAGGACGAAACCAGTGAGATCTGCGGGGGGACCCTGGAGATTGACACTACCAGAAGTGCTGGTATCTACGGATTTCAGCAGAAAAGTTTCCTGAATGGAGTGGTGTTCTGACAATGTGGTCAGTGGGGTAAGTATAGACAGTGTTCTAGTGGTAAACTTACTTTTTTTTTAATTTTATGACAAAGTCACTAATCAATCAGAAAAGAAACGAGTCAACTGTCACTGCTGACTTATTAGGCTTGCTCCAGGACAATTAAGTTCAACCTTCTTTACTTGTCTGGTCAATGACCTGGAGCAAGCATATGTATATCAGGCATCAGAAACAGGATGACAAACCCTGGAGCCTGCACCTTCAAAATGCGAAAAAGACTGTCAATGGTTTCTACATTATTTATACTTTTGGCAGTTCCCTTTCATTTTTTCCAAAAATAATAAAATATTACCAATATGTACAAAATGTTTTATAATGTATTTACTAAATAAATCATTCAACCTAATTAGGTTCCATTAATTAAAAAAAACCCTAAAAAGAATGGGGCAGGCTTGGCAAGAGAGAACAGGGTGGGCTCACCAGTGAAATAAGGTTTGTTTAGAGTCCAAGTGGCAGCAGAAGGCAGAACATTGGATGGAATCTTCACAACTGCAAGGTCTGAAGACTTTACCACTCTCCTTATGAAGCCATATAGCACAGAAAAGGTATTATAGGCATCCATAAGTAGGTAAAATTGATCCTAAATATTTGTCTCAACTGTATATTGTTTGGCCATTGCCTGGAATCACCTTTTAAGTCATCACTTGACTAACCTGGCCGGCAACGCATGAAAAATCATGATGACATCGAGTTAATGTTAAACAGCCAGTCAGTTCATGGCCTTGGTGACCCAGCTGTGTCCTGGAGCAGCCTGACATGACTACTGCTATGCAGAATGGGGTGGGGGTGACTTGCTGCCCTGAAGCTGTGGTGGTACCACAGATCCCAGCATGTCCTAATGAGACTGGTGTTCAAGCTCAGACATGGAACACCTCCATAGTCTGAGGGCTAAAAATAAGTCGACCCTCCTTTGTACAGATATTGAATGAACCAGGAAGCAGAGTGCATTTCCAGGAAAAGAATCCACTTTAGAATGTGTTGTGTCACCAAAGGACATGGTGCAACCTGCCAGCAACCAGCCGTGACAGCAATAAGGAAAGGACTGAGTACAAAAGCCACTGACATCATCAGTTGAGGAAAGTTCAGTCACCATGACATGTAATATTCTTCTTCACTGCCATTGCTGTGCTTCCAAATTCTTGAAATTCCTCTAAAATCTCCTCCTTCCTCCCCATAAATTTATATGAACCATTGTCCTGTCACCATGCAACTTAATCAATAAAACAATGCAAAGGACAAAGCTGAACTGCACAGTGCAGTAACTCCTAGCAACCAATCAACTTCCCTTTACAGAATTTTCATTGAAATGTGAGATCTGATTGGATACTATGCAATTTATTTACTAAAGCTGGAGAGTACAAAATCAGGTTCACTTCTGCATAGAAACCAATCAGCTTTCAGGTTTTATTGCCAAAGCTTAGTTGAACAAGCTGAGGTTAGAAGCTGATTGGCTACCATGCACAGGTGCACCAGATTTTGAGTGAACCAGCTTTAGTAAATCTCCCCTCCCCTTATGGGTTACTGCACCCTAAACTAGCCATTCACCTGATACTGCAAACTCTATATGTTCTTCTATGTTCTACCAAAACTATAGCAGAAGCTCTTACTAAACAAGCCCTTCTAATGGTATCCAGTTGTGTAATACAAAGTGGTTGGTAGATCTACAGGAGATTGCACAGATTGCAAGGTGTATGGCCAGCTTTACACTTTGCTAATAAGCCTAAAAATCTGCTTCAACCTTTTTTTCATCCTAGAGGAACCCTTGAAATATTTTTCAGGTCTTAGAAAAAAGCTTCTGAAAACCAATTCATTAGAGGTCAGAGGCATAAATGCCCCATACATTCATTGGTGGATAGTGGGAAAGGTGCTCCCTTTACAGAGCTGGTCAGAATTCTTCCTTTACAGCCAGCTACAAAAGATGATTGGGTTCATGCAGCTGGCTGTGCCAAGAGGCACTGTCCTCTGCACTATGCAGTTCTAGAACTATATCAGATGGGAGGTCAATAAGCCACAGCACAAGAGACCCCTACCAACCTCTGGAGGAACCCAGGCTGGGAATGGTTGATCTACTCAGTGTAAAAAGGGGAAGTAATGTGACATAACTCATTTTTTCACATAGAAAACGTCATCGGTGTCACCGACCAGATCTCATCCGCACAAGTCTCTGGCCATACATCCGCATATAAGGGAACTAGCTATTCTGCTTTAACTTGCACAACAGTGACACAAAAGCAAAAAATATGCAACCACCGAGGCATACA